>NC_087158.1:27514539-27539539 GCF_035594125.1 Scylla paramamosain | reverse complement strand
CCTCTTCCTCCTTTAGCGATTTTCATACCCTCTTCCTTTTCCTTCTTTCTTCCTGACCTCCATTTCTCGATCTATTTGTCTCTCCCTTTCTCTTTTTTTCCTTTCCTCTTTGTTTTTATAGCCTCCTCCTTCTTTTCCTTCTCTTCCTCCTTCAGTGATTCTCCTATCCTCTTCCTTTCCTCCATTCTTCCTGACCTCCAATTCTCCATCTATTCTTCTCTCCCTTTGTCTGTTTCTCCTTGCCTCAATATCCCTTTTTCTTCTCTCTGTCTTTTCTTTCCTTGATTTTCTCTCTTCACCCCGTCCCTTCTGGTCCTTTTTCTTCTTCTTCCTCCTCCTCCTCCTCTTTCTCTTGTTTTTCTTTCTCCTCCCGGTTTCCTTCTTGGTTCCTTTTTTTTTCCTTTTCCTTCTTGTGTTGTCTCTTAATTTTGGCGTCCACTCCCATCTGGTCTTCTTGTTTGCTTTTTGTGTGTACTTTGCCTTCTCTTCATTTCCTTTTTCTTGCGCCTTGCATAGTCGTAAATGTAGTAGTAGATTTCGCGCGGCCCCCCCCCCCTCTCTCTCTCTCTCTCTCTCTCTCTCTCTTCCCGTTCTTTTCTTTGACGTTATTCTTTCTTTCCTCTTCTATCCGTATTCTTCATCCTCTTTGCACATTGTCCTTTCTCCTTGACTTCATCTCTTTTCCTCTGCCCATTTTTTATCCTTTTTTGCGTCTGTTCCCTTCATTGCCTGTCTCGCTTTTCTTAACATCAGGATGCTCAAGGACAGCACTACTGCCATCTCTCTCTCTTTTTTCCTTCTTGGCCTGCGATTCTTCTCCTTCCCTCCTCATCGCTTCCTTTCCTCTCCTATTCTCTCCACTTCTCTTTCTTACGCAGACAACATCTTCCGCTCACAACAGAAAGCCAAGAAAGGAAAGAAATGCAGAAAGAAAGGGAATGAAGCTAATGTTTGCTATTTTCCCTGGCCTCGAGGAGTGTCGAGGCGGCGGAGGCGGTGAGGGCCCTCGGAAACGCCGCCTCTGTGCAGACGAGTGCCTCAAACCCTCGCGAGGACTCCCGCCCTCCACCGCTGGAAGACTCTCGTGCCCGTGAAAAAGCTGTTAGGCTTAAGCGGCTCTTTGACTTGTGGAAAAAGAGAGTTTTGGGACGTGCTAAATGTCTGTCGTGATGTCTGTCGCCTTGTCCACACAGAGGTACTGCTACACCACACACCACATGCCACACACGCCCTGTCCTCACGCAGGCTGCTCCCCACGCCTGCCTCGTTGTGTTGTCATTTATTTCCCGCCAGAGCGAGGTGGTGGATGGCCAGGAATGGGTTCGTTGTGGAGCTGCCGTGCGGTGGTTCATTTTGTTACTTTCCTTCTCGTGATGCCTGCCGCGGCTCAGCGCCGGGGGAGGGGAGGGCTGCACTGAGCCACAGAGGGCTGGAGGCTGCGCCGACTTAGGACTGCTGGACTGAAAACTAAGGCTCGAGATGTCAAAGTGACGGCAACTCGGGCCGGTAAAGGCTTGAGGCTTGAGGCTTGAGCCGTGACTGTAAAGGGATGGATGATGTGGAGGGGAAGGGACCGTAGCAAGGAGGTGGTTGCCCCTGCGGCGTGAAGCAGCGCCACGCGTGGCTGGCTCGTGGCCGCGGCGTGAAGGCTGCCGGGAAGGCACACGGGGCGAGGCAGGTCTATCTGCTTGAATGCGAGGCAGAGGGAGGCAGAATGACTGGACACAGTCATTGCCTGCTGCTTGATGAAGCATTTCCTCCACAGTGGCGCAGCAAGACACATATTGTTATTGCCCTCCCGCGGCGCCCTCCTGGGGGAGCCGTGGAGGTATTACGGCTCCTACGGGACCTGCTGAGTGTGCCTGAGCATCCCGCCACTGCTGGGCCGCGGCTGCTGCTTCCTCCTCACGTCGTGCGTGGTGGAAACATGCTGGCCGCGCCGGGCTGCGTGCGGGAGGCGCGTGTGTGTGGCTGGCAGGTGAGGCGCCCCGGGCCCTTCCCTCTTCCTCTCCATCCCGCCCTCGGCCCGCCTGCCCCCGCCTTGTCTCACAGTTTTTTTTTTTATCCCCTGCTGCCTCTCCACAGCCCACTCACTCCTCGCTACTCTCCCTTCCCATCAACTCGCCTCATTCGTCCTCATGTGTTATTCCTTCCCACAAATGCTAGACTCATCTCTCCCTCCCGCTCTTATCATGCCTTCCTTTTCACGTGGCACTATTATCACCACCACCACCACCGCTACCACCACCACCACCACCAACACCACAACACACACAGGAAGATGCTCAGCTAAGCTCCCCTCCCCTACCCACCTTCCCTCCCACCTCGTCGCCTCGCAGCCTCCCAGCCCAGTAAGAGGATGAGGCAGGATTCAGCTGTGATTGTTTGTCGTCGATCTGTTAAGACGACGTTAATTCATATAGGGAGCGCTATGGATTTGCTCTTAGGGTGTGGACTGGGGTGAGCTGTGCTTAGTGTGTATATAGTGTTGGGGTGACTTTGTTGAGGTGATTTGTGGGTTGGGAGTGACCTGTTATCAAGGTGTGGGTTGGGGATGACAGCCAGTCAGCTTGCCAGTCAATGAGCCGTTCATTCATTCATTCATTTATTCATTCATTCAGCTGGTTAGTTAGTTTGTCCGTCCGTCAGTCAGTCAGTCAGTCAGTCAGTTACTCGTATATCCATCCATCCAGCTAATCAGTCAGTCAGTCAGCCAGCCAGCCAGTCAGTCAGTCAGTCAGCCAGCCAGTCAACTATCCATTCAGCCAGTCAGTCAGCCAGTCAGACACCGAAACAGCCAGACAGTCAGCCAGGCATTCAGCTAACCAACCAGTCAGCCACTCAGACAGTCAGTAATCAAGCAGTCACTCAGTCGGTCAACTGGTCAACCAGTCAGTCAGCGAGTCAGCCAGCCAGTCAGCCAGTCAGCCAACCGATCAGTCAGCGAGTCAGCCAGTCAGCCAACCGATCAGTCAGCCAGTCAGCCAGTCAGCCAGTCATCCTCTCAACCAGTCTGACACGAGGGTGGTGCAAGCACTTGAGTTGTCTTGCTCATTATCAGTCATTGAGGTGATTTATGCCTTCCTCAGACCCTCCTCCCTCCCTCCTCTCTCTCTCTCTCTCTCTCTCTCTCTCTCTCTCTCTCTCTCTCTCTCTCTCTCTCTCTCTCTCTCTCTCTCTCTCTCTCTCTCTCTCTCTCTCTCTCTCTCTCTCTCTCTCTCTCTCTACATTTCATTTTCCGTCATTTCCTTCACGTTTTTCAGTTTACTAACTCTTCTTGTAGGCGGCTTCTCAATTTTCCTCTGGCTATCCAATTCCTCCTCCTCCTCCTCCTCCTCCTCCTCCTCCTCCTTCTCCTTCTCCCCCCGTTTTCTTGATATCTGCTTTTTCTTTCGTGTTTTCTATATTGCGTCCCTCTCATTTCTTTGCCTTCTTTCCACTTAACTTCCTCTCCTCCTCCTCCTCCTCCTTTTCTTTTCTTCTTCTTCCTCCTTCTCCTTCTCCTCCTCTTCAGTGGTTGCTGACGTTGCAGTCCTCTTTGGCCTCGTCCACTTCTGCTTCCCTTCCACACCACAACGCCACTCCTCCTTTCTTCCTTTCCTCTCTTCCTTCTCTTCTCTCCCTTCGCTTCTCTCTCTCTCTCTCTCTCTCTCTCTCTCTCTCTCTCTCTCTCTCTCTCTCTCTCTCTCTCTCTCTCTCTCTCTCTCTCTCTCTCTCTCTCTCTCTCTCTCTCTCTCTCTCTCTCTCTCTCTCTCTCTCTCTCTCTCTCTCTTCCACTCCACAACACCACTCCTCTCCCTTTCACTCTTCCTGCACCTCTCCCTCTTCCTTTCTCTTCCACACCACTTCTCCCTTCCTTTTTCCTCTCTTTCTCTTTCCCTTCTCCCTTCACCTCTCGCTCTCTTTCCTTTAACCCTTTTCTCTCCTTTCGCATACTCAAGCTTCCCTTTACAAAGCCTTTTTTCTTTCTCTCTCTTTTTTATTTTTATTTTTGTTCGTGGCTCCAAGATTTTTTTTCAGACATTCCTCATAAATATGCAGACCTCCTCCTCCTCCTCTTCCCTTCCTTCCTTTTCCTTTCCCTTCCACTTCCCTCCACCTTTTGCCTCTGTTCTCCCCTTAGGCGGCCCGCTGGTGGGGAGGGGACAAGGGGAGGGGTGTTCAGGGAGGGGATAGGTAGTGGTGGTGGTGGTGGTGTCTGATCATGCAAGCAGTAGGGACGTTCATTTCCAGCAGTGCCAGCAGTGCCAGCAGTGCCACTCTAAGCCATGCCACGTCAATGCCATGCCACGTCTGCCTGGCTTTTTTGTTGTCTTTGTTCTGCGCTCTCATGTCACGTGAAGTCACTGAATGCTGTCACTGTAATTTAACCGTATTCTAATGTTTTCTCTGTACTGTAATACCACACCATACCACGCCATACCACGCCATACCACGCCACCTAAATGCCATCCCAAGCCAACATATCACAGGTTTGTACTCTCCATGCCATACCACGCCACCAAAATACTATTCCACATCAATATATCACTGTTTTGCACTCTAATTCCACGCCAGCACACGCCACACCACGCCATACCACGCCAGGCCATCACTACATTGCACTTTCACGCCACGCCACTCGTCACCGCCACGCCAGCCATTATTGCATCGCTTTGTACCGCCACGCCGTCACTCCGCCCGCGTCACGGCAGCGTGTAGCGCACGTCACGCCGCGTCACGCCGCCAAACGTCACGTCAGCTCCCTGTCACACTGCAATTTGCCACCGCGATTTGCCACGCTGCACCACATCCCACTTTGCCACATGCTACACCGCCATTAACACCACCACCACCACTATCACCACCACCACTATCACCACCACAGCTACCACCACCACAACTACCACCACCACCACCATTAACACCACCACTACCACTATCACCACCACCACTATCACTACCACCACCACCACCAGTACTACTACCACTACACCACCACTAACACCACCACTACCACTATCACCATCACCACCACGATCACCACCACAACTACCACCACCACCATCACCACCAATACTACTACCACTACACCACCACCACACCAGATCACCACCACCACCACCACCACCACCACACCTTCATAACACGACAGAAAACTTGACATATATCACCCTTATACCCTCAGGCCCTGTCCCTAAACCTCCCCTCCTCCTCCTCCTCCTCCTCCTCCTCCTCCTCCTCCTCCTCTTATTCCTCCTCCTCCTCTTCCTCTCCTATTCTCACTATCCTCATTTTTCCTCCTTGTCGTCGTGTCCCTTTCTCTCCCCTCTTACCCCGTCTCCCACTCCCTCTCTCTCTCTCTCTCTCTCCCCCGTGCCAGGTTAATACCAGCGAGGAATGAACACCTACATTTTACCTGAGGGCAAATTTTAACCTTTAAGAAACTCCGGGAGAAGGATGACCTCCATTAGGGAAGGGCGAGGCTATTGCTCCTGCTGGGGGGTGGGGGGAGGAAAAAGGGGGAGGTGGAGGAAAAGGAAGAGAGAGAGATGGTTAGGTGTGTAGAGAGAAGAAAAGAGGGAGATATATATATATAGGGAGGTGTGTAAGGGAGAAGGAAATGAGAGAGAGAGAGAGAGAGAGAGAGAGAGAGAGAGAGAGAGAGAGAGAGAGAGAGAGAGAGAGAGAGAGAGAGAGAGAGAGAGAGAGAGAGAGAGAGAGAGAGAGAGAGATTGCAAAACTTTTTATGTCTCTACCGATATCTCAAGTTTCTTCCTTCCTTTCTTCTTTATTTCCCTTCTCTTCCCTTCCATCCCTTCCTTCCCTTCTATTCCCTTTCCTTCCTTCCTTCCTTCCTTCAGCTAAAACCCACATTACAAACCAGCTAATTTCCTGACATTTTTTCCTGTATGTTCGTATGTCTTCCTCTTTTTCCTTGTTAGTCCGTTTCCTCCTCTTCCTCTTTGCTCTTGCCACATTCATCCATCCATCCACTCATCCATTCATCCAGCCACTTCCATTTGCTGTGTTCCCCTCCTCCTGTTCTGCCCCTCGCATCATTCTGTCTCCCTTCATCACCCTCTCTCTCTCTCTCTCTCTCTCTCTCTCTCTTCTCTCCTCTCCTCTCCTCTCCTCTCCTCCCAGTAGGTACTCTCCTTACCTCAAGTTAAGCTTTTACTCCCTCCCGCTGCCCATCCCAACTCACATTTGCTGTTTGAAACTTTCTGTCTATGGTTCTTGTTGCTGTCTGAATTCTCGCCCCTCCGCAGACGTGTAATAAAACCGTGGCAGCTTTTTTGGGGTTCATGTTCGTGGGTGAAGTGTTATTACGTATTTTGAGACTTGTGTTGCGAAAATGTGGTGAAACAGCGGTGATTTTTTTTTTTTTTTTTTTTTGTGTGTATTGGTGGTTGATGCATTCTGGTATTTTTTGGGACTTGTGTTGCTGGTGTGTTGTAGAATTTTGGTTACTTTCTCTTTGGTGTTTGTGTTAGTGGGTGAGGTATTCCTACGAGCTTTGAGATTCTTGTGTTGTAGGGAGTATTATAAGACTGTGGTGGGGATGTTTAAGGTTTGCGCTGGTGATTGAAATATTCTTGTATGTTTTGAGTCTTATGTTTCAGGCACGGCATAAGATTGTGGTGATTTTCTTGGATTTTTTGGTGACTGAAGTATCCTCACGTGTTTTGAGGTCCTCTTATGTTGCTGGGATGTCATAAAACTGTAGTGATTCTTTTGAGGGTTACGTTGTTGATGACCGAAACATTCATACGTGCACTGAGACGCGTAAGTTGCAAATTTAAAACCGCGGTGATTGTTTTCAGATTTATGTTGGTGATTGTGCTGCAAATATAAAACTGTGGCGATTTTTTCAGATTTCCTTTAGTGATTCAAAGCACTATTACGTGTTCTAAGACTATTACGTTGCAGGGGTATTACAAAACCGTGGTGATTGTTTTCAGACTTACGCATGACCGACCGAAGCATTGTTATGTATTCTGAGGATCCAATGTTGCAGGAATATTACAAAACCTCGATAACTGTTTGCAGACTTGCGCTAGTGACCGAATCATTGTTACGTGTTCTAAGACTCTTTATGCTGGTGTTTCAAGCCGCCTCGCAGGGGTGGTAAGCTCCATGGGTGTCCACATCTTCTTTCATGCCGCGTTGAGACCTTTGTTATTGCTCCAAGCGCCCTTTGATGCTGCCTCAGGCTCTAATTGATGTTTAAAGTCTCCTTTTATGTTGTTAAAAGCCTCCATCCTGTCGTGTGAAGCTCCTTGCGCCACCCCGAAGCCTCACTCGTGATGTGCCGGTCGCTAACCTGCTTTTATCTTTACTGGTAATGTTTAAAGTTTCTCCTTTGTCTAAATTTGCCGGTGTAACGCTCCGAGGTTGTTCATATACTGAGGCTCGATCTTTCTTTGTGTCTGTGATGGTCTTATGAATGTTGCGGCTGACGGAAAGATGGCTAGGTAATGTTTAAGGTTTCTCCTTTGTCGTAATTCGCTGTTGTAACACTCCGAGGTTGTTGACGTAAGGGAACTTGATTTTTCTGTGCGTTTTTGTGTTGGCTCGATAAATATTGCGAGTGGTGGAATGGTGGATAAGTAATGTTTAGTTTTCTCTCTTGTCTTCGTTCTAACATCAACATTCCTTTCATTTAAACCTCTAAGTTTCCCCCTTCGTCTAAGTTCACGGTCACCACTAAGATATTAATTCCTATCGAGATAACTTTTCTTCCCGTCATACCGAGCATCAAGCCTGACCACTCATTACTCCAGCACCAGACTCCCATTTCTCTTATTTAAACCTCCAAGATCCCCCCTTTGTCTAAATCCACTGCTGCAACCCTATAAGACCATTATTGCCATCTTAAGCCCTACCTGAATCTCCTTAAGACTCCACGTGTCCCCTTCTCAATCCTCTCCCAGATGCTTCGTAAAACACCACTCTCGCCCTCCTCCGCTGGAACTCAGTCTACCTTTCACCTTTCTTTCTTTCTCCGGCTCGTATATCGAAACGCCTTGCTCCCTCACCGCGACTATTTTTAAAGGCCACAGAGATGATTAGCCAGGTTCCCAAGAGTGTTTATCCCCGTTATTAATGTAGAAATGTTGTTAATCTCTCAGTAGAACCATAAAAAACACCCTTAAAAACACATGTACTTTCAACTAAAGCTTTTTCTGAATGTAGTGTTGGTGCGGCAGGGAAGTGTTTTAGAATATAGATCTCAACCTCTCTCTCTCTCTTAGGGTCCCCACGCGGCGTCCTTGCCTGAGGTTACCTGCCCCACCAATGTACCTGGGGTCGCTGCTAATACTTTACATTCCCCACTGCTATCGCTTGCCGCCTCCTATTGATTCACTGCACCATTAAACTCCGCCTAATGCGCTTACCAAGGCCTTTTTTTTTCTTTTTATTTGCGGGAGAGAGAGAGAGAGAGAGAGAGAGAGAGAGAGAGAGAGAGAGAGAGAGAGAGAGAGAGAGAGAGAGAGACGGCTGAATATTCCACAGCAGCCACCTTCTTCTCTTCCCTTCCCTTCCCTTCCAAGTAAGTGTGTGTGTGTGTGTGTGTGTGTGTGTGTGTGTGTGTGTGTGTGTGTGTGTGTGTGTGTGTGTGTGTGTGTGTGTGTGTGTGTGTGTGTGTGTGTGTGTGTGTGTGTGTGTGTGTGTGTGTGTGTGTGTGTGTGTGTGTGTGTGTGTGTGTGTGTGTGATTATAGAAGCTCTTATAAAAGCTAGAGAAATCAAATGAGAGAGAGAGAGAGAGAGAGAGAGAGAGAGAGAGAGAGAGAGAGAGAGAGAGAGAGAGAGAGAGAGAGAGAGAGAGAGAGAGAGACAGAGAGAGAGAGAGAAGAAAAACACGACCAAGTAAATAAAAGGAATATCGAGAAATGAAAGTAAAGAGGAAACAAAAGGAAATGCTAATGAAATAAACAACATGAAATGAGTAAATAAACAGATTAAAAGAAAGAAGGGAAGAATAAATACATAAATAACGAAGGAGGGAGACAGAGAGAGAGAGAGAGAGAGAGAGAGAGAGAGAGAGAGAGAGAGAGAGAGAGAGAGAGAGAGAGAGAGAGAGAGAGAGAGAGAGAGAGAGAGAGAGAGAGAACAGGTTAATGGGAATGTAGATGAGGGAAGATGAACAAACAAAAAAACACGAGGAAGAGTAATTGGTAGAGAATGAATAATTAAGAGAGAGAGAGAGAGAGAGAGAGAGAGAGAGAGAGAGAGAGAGAGAGAGAGAGAGAGAGAGAGAGAGAGAGAGAGAATTCTAATCTTCTTCCGCATTAAATTTCACACTATAATACGTCTAAGAGAGAGAGAGAGAGAGAGAGAGAGAGAGAGAGAGAGAGAGAGAGAGAGAGAGAGAGAGAGAGAGAGAGAGAGAGAGAGAGAGAGCCACCATCTAAGCATGGCCGATGGCTCCCTCTCTCAATGGCCGACACTTTTTTTTTTTTTCTTTTCATGACAAGATTAATTTTATATGCCCACTTATTCTCTCCTCTCTCTTTCTATGTCCTTCCTTCTTCCCTTGATGTTTCTCTTCACGACCTTTATTTCTCTTTTACATTCTCCTTCCATCTTCACCGCCATCTCTCTCTTTCTCTTCACCCTCGTCATTACCATTTTTCTTATTATTGTTATCATCATCTATTAATTTTGCTTCTTCTTTCTTCTCTAATTATCTTTTTTTTTTTTTTCTCTCTCTTTTTATTATTCTTAGTACGATCAGATGTTTTTCTCTTTCATTATTTATTAGATTTTTTTTACAAGTGCTTTTTATCTCTCTCTCTCTCTCTCTCTCTCTCTCTCTCTCTCTCTCTCTCTCTCTCTCTCTCTCTCTCTCTCTCTCTCTCTCTCTCTCTCTCTCTCTCTCTCTCTCCTCCTTTCTGACTGATTTATTTCCCTTTTCTGTAACTCCATTTCACTTTTTTCCTCCCATTTATTATCCTCCTTTTCTTGTTTTCACATTTATCACCTTACCCCCTTTTTTTTTTCTTATTTCTCTCCTATTCATTGTTCTCCTTTCTTCTCACATATATCTTCATACCTTTCCTTTTTTTTTTCTATCATTCTTCCCCCTTCTCTACATTCTTGTCTCTCTTTTATACCTTTCCATTCTTTTTATTCTCCTTCCCCCTATTTCATTACGTTTCCCCTTCACTCCCACCTCTCCTATCTCTCATTGCATCCTTTCGTCTGTAACTTTCACCTTCCCTTCCCTTCCCTTCCCTTGCCTTGCCTTCCCTTCCCTTCCTCTCCTACATTTGTTAGCCTCTGTGTGTCCCCTTTTTCTTTGTCTTCCTCTCCCTCCCCTCTCTCTCTCTTTCTCTCTCCTCCCCCTTCTCTCTCTCACTCTCTCTCTCTCTCTCTCTCTCTCTCTCTCTCTCTCTCTCTCTCTCTCTCTCTCTCTCTCTCTCTCTCTCTCTCTCTCTCTCCCTTCTCTCTGTCATGGCGTTGCTGGGTCCTCCTCGTCACTGCTACTCTCTCTCTCTCTCTCTCTCTCTCTCTCTCTCTCTCTCTCTCTCTCTCTCTCTCTCTCTCTCTCTGACCAGCCTCTTTGAAAGTTATTGGTGTAAAATTTTGTTATATTACGTGCTAAAAATCTATCTACCTGTACTCTCTCTCTCTCTCTCTCTCTCTCTCTCTCTCTCTCTCTCTCTCTCTCTCTCTCTCTCTCTCTCTCTCTCTCTCTCTCTTTCTGTTCGTTCGTGCGTGTGTGAGTGCGTGAGTGAGAAAATGGAGGAAGAGAAACAGTAAATTGAATCAGACTCGTCCACTCACTCTTGGAGGCTGTGTGTGTGTGTGTGTGTGTGTGTGTGTGTGTGTGTGTGTGTGTGTGTGTGTGTGTGTGTGTGTGTGTGTGTGAGGCAAACACGATCCAATATTCCTGTGTACGCGTGTTTAGTGTGTATAATGATTGCCCTTTACACGAGAGAGAGAGAGAGAGAGAGAGAGAGAGAGAGAGAGAGAGAGAGAGAGAGAGAGAGAGAGAGAGAGAGAGAGAGAGAGAGAGAGAGAGAGAGAGAGAGAGAGAGACAGTGGGGAGAGAACGAAGTGTCAGCTGTTTGTCTATTCCAATTATCCTCGTATCAAAATGGAATAAAGTGTGAGAGAGAGAGAGAGAGAGAGAGAGAGAGAGAGAGAGAGAGAGGGGGGGTGAGTGGGTATATGATATGTAGAGTGAGAGGGAAGGAGGGGAAGAAGGGGAACGAGGAGGGAGGAAATTGATTGGGATGCATGGAGAGAGAGAGAGAGAGAGAGAGAGAGAGAGAGAGAGAGAGAGAGAGAGAGAGAGAGAGAGAGAGAGGTTATACACACAATATCTCAACTTGTGGTCAGCAAGACTAAATTTGACGTGCTCTCTCTCTCTCTCTCTCTCTCTCTCTCTCTCTCTCTCTCTCTCTCTCTCTCTCTCTCTCTCTCTCTCTCCACTTGATCATTTCCTTCTTTATTAAATTTTACTCTTATCATTAACTTTTTTTATGATGTCCTCCTCCTCCTCCTTCTCCTCCTCCTCCTCCTCCTCCTCCTCCTCCTCCTCCTCCTCCTCCTCCTCCTCCTCCTCCTCCTCCTCCTCCTCCATTCCTAATTTCTGTTCTATTCTTCTTAAATATCTTTCCTCAATTTTTGCCTCTGGTTTCCTTCCTTTCCTTTTCCTCCTCTTTCCTCTCCTTCAGTACTTCCCCTCCATCCACCCTTCTCTTATTCCGATAACAATGTCTCCCCTTCTTTTTTCCCTTCCTATCTATTTCTCCTACAGTACAGTACCTTCCCTTCCTTCTCCCCTTCCTTATCTCTGCCAACCTGAACAACTCTCTCTCTCTCTCTCTCTCTCTCTCTCTCTCTCTCTCTCTCTCTCTCTCTCTCTCTCTCTCTCTCTCTCTCTCTCCCGTGCTTTCCCTCGTCATAATATCCATTTGCACGATTTCACCTCCATTTTTCCATCCACAGTCCCTCCTTCTCCCTTTCCCTACCATAGTACACCCTTTCCTCTTCCCCTCTTCCCCCTTCTCATCTTTTTCCCCTCTCGTACCTTCCCTCATGTCATAATATCAATTTTCAAGATTTCACTTCCCTTTTTCCATCTACAATCCCTTCATTTACTTTCTCTTTCATAGTACTCCTTTTCCTCGCCCTCTTCCCTTCCCAAGCTGTCCTTTCCTTGCCTCCCAAACTCCTCCTCTGGCGACCCACAATCAGGTTTATGAGGAAAAGCTGATCTAAGTTCCGAACTGCACTGATGCTACCCAGACCGCGAGTAGCAGCAGCGAGGAGGCGTCAAGATCAAGGTCTCTCTCTTGTGTCCATCTGTGCTTCTGCGTCTGGGAATATTGCTTGTTTTGGGACGTTTTGGGACTTTCCTCTTCACTCCCAGAGGTGCTGTCCTGGATGGCTGGTTGTTTGTCTGTCTGTTCGTGTGGTTTGTTTATTTATTTGTTGTGTGGTGTGGGTCTCTCTCTCTCTCTCTGGCGTGGGGTTGTGCGAGGGTTGTGTGGTGGCGTCTGGTTGAATTTGTTGGTAGCAGGCTTGGCTTTTGTGTTTTGTGTTTTTGTTGTGTTGTTTTTAGTTGGTTGTTTGTGGTGTAGGGTGTCTCTTTCTGGTGTGGTGTGGTGTATGGTGTGCTAGTTTAGGTTAGCTTGGGTTAGATTAAAGAAGGTAGCCTAAGTTGATCTACCCTAACCTAACTTAACCTAACCAAGTGTATCCTAACACACTCACAAAAAAAAAAAATAGTTGAAGTAATTGATCTTCCTCCCATTTTTATCCACTATTCGACTGATACAAAAAGATTATAACGTTCCTTTTCTCTTCTTTTTGTACCATATGTTCAGAATTCGCTATTTTCATTACTTTTTATCATTCATTTACTTCTACACAATTACTACCAGTGACTCCCATCCCCATACACCATCCGATTGATAAAAAAGTCATGACATTCTTCCCTTCTCATTGTGCCATGTGTTCAATGTTCGTTATTTTTGCTACCCTCTTTATTGTTTATTTTCTCTACTGGTGCTGGAAGAGAGCTGGCCGGCGGAGCAGTGGGGGAGTGTTGCGTTGGTCCGGGCAGGGAGGGAGAGGATGGAATTAGAGCGATTGGCGGTGAAGATAACTCGATCTGGTGAGAGTCAGGTGTGAGGCTGCGGGGAGACCAGAAATGGGATGGATGCCCGATGTGGGGAGAGAGAGAGAGAGAGAGAGAGAGAGAGAGAGAGAGAGAGAGAGAGAGAGAGAGAGAGAGAGAGAGAGAGAGAGAGAGAGAGAGAGAGAGAGAGAGAGAGAAGTTAGATGCAATGGGGATATGTGGAGTATAAGTACCGTCTCTCTCTCTCTCTCTCTCTCTCTCTCTCTCTCTCTCTCTCTCTCTCTCTTTCAAGTGTATTAATAGAGATGGCTTTTATCCCTCTTGTTTTCAGTTTCACTCTATGTATTTTCTTTCCCTCGCATCACTAAAGGATTAAACTGATAAAAAAAGTAAAAAGCCGAAAAAAATATATGAAAAAAGAAATGCGTTGGATTTGAAATGTAGATGTAGAGTAAAAGTTTGCTAGATTAGGAAATATATTCATGAGTATTTGATATGTATCCACTGCTGGCCTGGTGGTGGTGGTGGTGGCGTAGGTGGTGGTAGTGGTGGTGGTGGTGGTGGTGGGAGAGAATGTGTGTATATTTGTTTTTAGTAATAGTGATTATCTTTTATTTCTTTTCTATCTATTTATCTATGTATCTATCTATCTATCTATCTGTCTGTCTATCTATCTATCTATCTATCTATCTATCTATCTATCTATCTATCTATCTATTTTTCTTTTTTCCTTCCTTCCTTCTTTCCTTCTCACCTCCATCTTCTTTATCCCTTCCTTCCTCCTTCCTTCATTTGTACCTGTCATTCTATCACCTCTACTCTTTCTCCTTTGTCACCACCACCACCATCACCACCACCACCACCACCACCACCACCACCACGACCTCGACTCATTTCGTCTTTTCTTGATATCACTTGCAAGAATTTTTTCCCACCACCATCACCACCACCACCACCACCACCACCACCACCACTTGCAGGGTCAAATGACACCTAAAGAGTGATGCCAAAATCCCCGGCGGGAGCAAAGAGGCAAGGAGATTAATTAGATATACAGCGATAACGGGGCTGGGGACGAAAGATGGCGGCCATTTGCATAACACGCCGGGCTATCTTTCTGGCTCTCTCTCTCTCTCTCTCTCTCTCTCTCTCTCTCTCTCTCTCTCTCTCTCTCTCTCTCTCTCTCTCTCTCTCTCTCTCTCTCTCTCTCTGTGTGTATTGTGTGTGTGTGTGTGTGTGTGTGTGTGTGTGTGTGTGTGTGTGTGTGTGTGTGTGAGAGAGAGAGAGAGAGAGAGAGAGAGAGAGAGAGAGAGAGAGAGAGAGAGAGAGAGAGAGAGAGAGAGAGAGAGAGAGAGAGAGAGAGAATGCCTCATGGATTCCGTACGATTTTCGACACTGTGACTTCTTGAGAGAGAGAGAGAGAGAGAGAGAGAGAGAGAGAGAGAGAGAGAGAGAGAGAGAGAGAGAGAGAGAGAGAGAGAGAGAGAGAGAGAGAGAGAGAGAGAGAGAGAGAGAGAGGCGGGAGAAACTCGTAATATTAATGGACTGCAGCAGTAAGGAGAGGCGAAAGATTGCTAAGTGCTGGAATGAGGCTGCGGTGTCGGCGGGGCGAGGGTCGAGGTGGGGCGGGGCGAGGCGAGGAGAGGCGGGGTGGCGCTGAGTGAAACATGGGGAGACTGGAAGGAGCATCAAGCCAGCGCAGCGCAAAGAGGATGAAGGATTGTGGATTGCAGGGAGAGAGGGAGAAAGACGCGCAGGAGTAACAGTGTGTGAGGAGAGGAGAGTTATAGGTAAGGTAGGTAGGCCTAATGGTGTTGATGTGTGATGTGCTGTAGGCCTTGGCTGTAGCAGTTCCCAGGCTGTGTAATGGTTTATAGGCTCCTTTATGCTCCATCTGACGTAATGGCTGCGATGGGGTTACTTAATGAAGGGGAGAAAAGAAGGAGCAGGGAAACAGATGTAGGGTTTTATCTGGTGCTGTTAAAGACTGACCGACTTATGGTGTGTGTGTGTGTGTGTGTGTGTGTGTGTGTGTGTGTGTGTGTGTGTGTGTGTGTGTGTGTGTGTGTGTGTGTGTGTGTGTGTGTGTGTGTGTGTGTGTGTGTATCTTTCTCTCTTCCTCTGTCTGTCTACCTTCTTTCGTTTTTGCAAAGATGAATGACTGGCTGTGAATGTGTGTATGTCTCTTTCTTCCTCTTTCTCTTTCTATCCTTCTCCTTCCGTTGAGTATAGTTGACTGACTGACTGACTGTGTGTATGCCTCTCCTTCCTTCTTCCTCTCTCCGTTTCTCTCCCTTCTTTCGATCGACTTTGTGTGTATGTGCCTGCCAGTGTTTATTCCTCTCTCCATTTCTCTCCTTTCCTTCGTCGAATCTAGCCGAGTGACTGTGTGTGTGTGTTTGTCTGTGTCTTTTTCCCTCTCTCTCCCCCTCCCAACCTTCGCCCGGCATTCCAAGAAGAGCGTCAGGTTTCGGTGTACTGTTCGAGTCTGTCAGAGGTCCCGGCGAGTTCCCGCGGCATCAAACGCTGAGCCGAGGAGACACGGGGACGAACTTGAGCCAGTGAAGTGACCCGCGGAGAGGAAAAATGGAAGGATCTTTGCTCTCTCTCTCTCTCTCTCTCTCTCTCTCTCTCTCTCTCTCTCTCTCTCTCTCTCTCTCTCTCTCTCTAATACGTAGTCATTTATTACGATTAACACGTGAATTTGGGACGCAATGCAGATTGATGATGGAGGTGGATAGGTAGAGGGTTCGGAAACTTTTCTTTTTCTTTACTCTCTCTCTCTCTCTCTCTCTCTCTCTCTCTCTCTCTCTCTCTCTCTCTCGCTCCACTTTCATTACCACGCGAGAAGTTGATAATGGTGCCGCTGCGTCTCACACTTCCTCGAGGCTCTTGTTGCTTCTCCTGGCTTCTCCTCGCGCGTAAGATGGAGTGGTGCTTGGTGTATTGAGGGTTCAGAGTGAGTACTCCTATGATGGTGTTGCTGTCTCATCCCACACCACCTCTATTCTTCCACACATTCATATCCACGGTTACTGCAAGTCGCCTGGCTGCTACCGTATGTTCTTTGGTAAACTTGGATCTGCATGTCAAGAAGCAGCTCACATACTTTATAGGAAGGTTAGGTAAATTTATGGGATAGGATTGTAGGTGGAAACAGGTAAGCTTGTTCTATACATGGAGTGACACGTGTAGGCCTGATGGCTTCGTGCAGCTTCCATTATGCTATGTTTTTAAGTTCTTATGTTCACATGTTAACAATACAGTGCGTGTGTATGTGTGTGTGTGTGTGTGTGTGTGAAGATGCTGGCTCGTCATTGCCTGGTGCAGCGTGGCGCGTCACAGCACCAGGATGTGAAGAAATAATAGAGCAATGGATAATTTTTTCCTTCCTATGAAAGAATGTCCCTCCAAGTGTGAGAGGGTCAGTGGAGCGTGGCGCCTTCCTGCACGTCATGATGCCACACGGCCGCCGCTTCTCCCAACTCGGTCAGGGGGAGCATGTCATACGCTGATGGCCGCACACACACACACACACACACACACACACACACACACACACACACACACACACACACATACCGATCGTTATTGCAAACTTGATTTTGGTCAGCAGTGAAACAAGGCTTGCAACACTGGCGGCGCCGCTGTGTCCAGCCTGCGGTGAGGCGAGGAAGCGGAGCCGCCTCACAGCATCACGAGTAACGCTTATATGTTTATCCCGTTGACTGCCTCGTGTGATACTGAATAAACTGATTGCTGTATTTCCTGAATTGAATTGCGGCAGTTTTCCGGTTTTTTGTGCGGGGTGTTATAAAAGTATTAATTGGGGATTTAGTTGGAGATCAGTGGCGGTGGGGCGGGTGGAGCTGGTGGAGGAGGTGGAACGGCGGTGCGCTGAGCCTCACACAGACGTGGACTTGATATTATAGTCATGGGCGTAAAAGGCTTCATGTAGGCAGAGGAGAGGGGAGGGGAGGGCAAAGGGGAACGCAGGCCTAGCGGGGGCCATTGAGTGCAGCGTGGAGGTAAGTGACGCAGCGGGGAGGAGGGGAGGACGTGCGTCAGGCCCTGAGTACCCCTGCCCTCTCCCCCACCCAGCCTGTTATATAACGCGGTGGTGAGTGACGGGCATCACACGCCGCCCTTCTTACTCACTTCGCTTTCTTTATGAAGGCCAGGACAGCGTGTTGTTTTATGCTTGTTTCCCTTTTCCTCGCCTTATCTCACTAAGGGCGCCTTGTCTCGGTGGTCGGGGCGTCCCTTCACCAGGCGTGCTGCTGCAATGAGCCCCGCGTCGGTTCAGCTGCACGGCCTTAAAGTATGAACGTCCCATGTGACAAGAGACTGGCAGAGGTGGATGCGCCGCGCTCGTCCCTTGTAACTTATTCCCTGAGGTGACGCGCCGCCTGTCTGGAGTGTCTCGTGTTGGTGTGACTGATTGATTGTTTGACTGGCTGACTGGCTGATTGATTGACTGATTGAATTAAGGCTCCGCAGCAACTAGTCATTGTGAGATATTGTAAAGTAAAGTCAATTTCATCGTCATTTTCTCCCAAACTGAAGCAAACCTGCGCTGACAGACTCTTGCTCATTCCCTGATGGGTCTTGTCAGGTGTGAGGACAATAATTATTTCTTCACCTGTATAATTACGACAATGATGACGTATAGGTTATGTATTTCGTAAGGCCTTAGATATCCACTGACCTAACCTTACCCTAACCTAACCTAACCCAACCTAACTTAGTAATGTGTTCAGAATAGACCTTTCAAGATACCCTAACGTAACGAAACGAAACGAAACCTAACTTAACTCAACCCAACTCAACCTAACCCAATTTAACCCAACCCAATCCAACCCAACCTAACCCAACCCAACCTAACCTAACCTAACCTAACCTAAGTGAACCCAGCCCAGCCCTACCCAACCCAACCCAACCTAACCTAACCTAACTTTATCTAACACTGTTCAGGATATAGTAAGGGATGGTAAGACGTAACATTTGCTCTTTAGTGACACCCTGCTATCCTTCCTGCTCCTCCTGCTCCTCCTGCTCCTCCTCACCTTTCCTTGTCGAGCTGCCCCGCCCCTCCTCGCCCCCAGCTGCCCGCTCTTTACGTCTCAGCGCCACCCAGAAGTTTTAATGAAGCGACGAAGGCGTGAAAGAAGACGAAAAGAAAACAAACACGCAAAACAATGAAACCCTGCTAACATCATGAGCGTGATTTTGAAGTACGAGGTTATGAAAGGCTGGGAGACTCCTGCTACTACCACCACCACCACCACCACCACCACCACCACCACCACCACCATTACCGCTACCACTACCACCAGCACCATCATTACCACTATTATCACCATCGCTACCGCCACCACCACCATTATTACCAGTTTCACTATTCTCAAGGCCACTAAAAATCATCATCTATCTTTAACATAACCACCACCAGCACCATCATCATTACCACCACCATCACCACCATCACCAAATTCATCCTTACCATTATCTCATCTTCACTATCATCCTTCAAAATCACTCATTGCAGTTAGCGCTATCACCACTACTACCACCACCACCACCATTCATCACTATTACCACAACCACTATCACCTACCTATCACCATCACCATTATCACCACCACTACTACTGCAAGGAACGAGCAGAAACCACCAGTAACGAGACCAATTGGGCAGTTAGGAGGCAAAAGACTAGAAGTAATAGCTTGGGAGACAATGAGTGAGTGTGTGAGTGTGTATGTATGTGTGTGTGTGTGTGTGTGTGAGTGAGTTAGTCATGAAAGTGAGAGGAAAAGGAAGAATGAATCTCGTAAGGATGAGTGAATGAGCCAGCAAATGAAAAAAGAGTGAATGATGGAAAGAAAACGAAAAAAAAAAACAAGAAATGAGAAGGATGAAGGAATGGACAGAAAGAGAGGAAGAGAAAGAGGAATGCGATGATAACGAAAGAATGAATGAAAAAAGAAAAAAAAAGAAGAGAAGAATGTAGGAAGGGACATGCAGAGAAGGAGAGGAGGAGGAAGATGGAACGATAACAAAAGAACGAGCGAATGACGAAGGGAAGGAATAAGAAAAAGATAGAGGGAGAGGATAAGAGGGAGATGGGATGACAAGACGGATGGGAAGGGATGGGAAAGAAAGGGAAGGAAATAGAGGGAAAGTGATAAAAGAGGAAAATGCGACGATGAGAGGAAGAGGAAGATGGGATGACGGGACGGAAGAGATGGGAAGAGGAGGGAAGGGAAGGGAAGGAATGGGAAGGGAAGGAAAGAGAAGGACAGGCAGCGTTTGGACCACAAAGCTCCGTGGATTTGTTGACATGTCGGGGTCACGGAAAGACCAGGTGGGCTTTCCAATGATCTTTTTTTTTTTCCCCTTTTTTTCCTTTTTTTAAACCTCCATCAACTGGCCTTTTTCCTCCCTCCCTTCCTCCCTCTATCCCTCTCTTTCTCTTTCTCGTATTTTTTTTTGCTTCTTTTTTTCCTCCAGCTCTTGTTCTCCTCATCTCTTTCTACCTTCCTGCGGTTTTTCCCTTGTTTCCTCCATTTCTCTTTCTGTCTTCGTGCTTGTCTTCATCTTTTCTTCCGTTTCTCTCCCATTTTTCCTTTTCCTCAGTCTTGCCTCCCATGCCTCTTTCTTCTCCTATATTTTTTCCCCTTCTTTCGGCGCTTCTTGTCTCGTCTATTTCTTTCGCTCTATTTTCTTGTCATTCTTCGTCTTTTCCTCTGTCTCAGTCTTCTCTTTCCCTTTTTCTCCCCATCCTATCTTTCCTCTTTCTCGTTTTACCTTTTCCCTTCGTCCGGATCTTTCTCTCTCTCTTTTACATATCTTTCTTCCTATCTTTTTTCTCATGTCTTCTTCTCTCTGTCTGCGTGTGTCTCTCTCCTTTTCAGCAAACCTTTCTTCTTATTTCCCTCCTTCTTGTCTCTCTTCATCATCCTGCTGTTCCTTACTGCTTCCCTCCTTTCCTTCCTTTCTTCCTTCCTCTATCCATCCTTTCACCCTAAATCTCCCCTCACTTTACCTCATTCCTGACGTTTTAATTCCCTTGCGTTCGTTCCCTGTTTCCCTTTGTGCATTTTTTTTTTTTCGCCTCGTTCCTGATCTCTGTGTCCCCATCCATCTGTTCGTTTCGTCCTCTGTGTCTCTGTCTATCTGTCTAAGCCTCTGTCTCTGTTTTCCTAATTGTTTCTACCTCTTTGTCTCGGTGGGGCGTTAATACTGAGAGAGAGGGAGAGGAAGAGCATGAAGAGTAGTCAGAGATGCAGATGAAGGGAAGAGATGTGTGGATTGGAGGAAAGGGAAAAGGTGGAATGGGGGAGATGGAAAGTAAAGGAGGGATTAAGGGAGAAGAAAAAAGGAAGAAGAGGAGTTTGGAGAGAGAGAGAGACGAGGGAGATAAGGGAAAGGTGGAGAGGTGGATTGACTGATAGGAGTGGAGGTGATGGTGGAGGTAGTGGAGGTAACCTATTACTCCGTTACTCATATTCTTTCACTCCTCCACTTTTCTTTCTCTTTTTCATTGCTGCCTCCTTTTCTAATGTTTCTCTCGTCTTTCTTTACATCTTCCCTTTTCTCTCTTCTTCGTCTTTCCCTCTCATTCTTTCCTTCATCTTCCTCATTTCCTTTCCCTATCAATACTTTTCTTCTTATTATCATTGTCCTGCTTTTTCGTTCCTTTCCAATCCTATAACTCCCCATTTCTTCCCCCTTCAGTCTCCTTTTCTTTCCCCATCCTCTTACTCCCCATCTCTTCTTCTCCCAATCTTTCCCCATCCACTTTCCTCCTCCTCCTCTTCCCAGCTTTCTCATTTCCACCTCACATTTCCACCTCCATTCCATTCGCTCCCTCTCTCCTCTCCACTCAACTCACTTCCCCTCTTCTCCTTCCTCTCCACCCTTCCCTCATTCCATTTTCTTCTTTCCCCCCTCTTCCTCTCTCCCTCTCTCCCCTCCCCTCACCTCCAGTCGTCTTTAAGGGCTATAGGACGCTAGCAATCAGTACGACACTCACCCTTACTGTCGAGAGTTGAGCGTTAGTTTAGCCTGTTTGTGATTCTTTTCGTCCCAAGAGAGAGGGAGAGGAAGGGGAGGTGAAGGGGACAGGGAGGGAATGGAGAGGAATTGTGTAAGGGAAGCACGGACGAGGTATATTAGGGAGGAGGAGGAGGAGGAGAAGGAGGAGGAGGAGCAGGAGCAGGAGGAGGGATAAGGTTAGTAGTAGAAGCAGGAGGGAGAAGGAAATGTCAGTAGGAGAAGGAAATAAAAGAAAGGGGATAAAGAGGGGAGAAGGACCGAGGTGATGAGGGGTTAAGGAAAAGAATGGGGTAAGAAATAGAATGGGTGAGGAGGTGGGAAGGTCACCGTAAAGGGGCAGGGAAGGGGATGGAAGGGAAGGGAAGGGAAGGGGGGACGGGTGGGGATAGTTTAAGAGGGAGAAACGGGCGATTGAAATGGAAATTGAGAAACGGATTGATAATGGAGATGAGAACACCGCAGCTTCCACCACCACCACCACCACCACCACCACCACCACCACCACCACCACTACCACCACCACCACCACCACCAGCAGCTCAGTTCTTATGATTCCCAAGGGAGTGACTGTTTCCGAGAGAGTGGGTGTGAAGTGTCTCTCTCTCTCTCTCTCTCTCTCTCTCTCTCTCTCTCTCTCTCTCTCTCTCTCTCTCTCTCTCTCTCTCTCTCTCTCTCTCTCTCTCTCTCACTATCATTTCCCTGACCTTGGCCTCTTCCTTCCTCACTTAATTCTTCCTTCCTCGTCTCGTTTTCCTCTCATCACCATCCTGATTCTTCTATTTTTCTTCCTCTCCTCGTGTTCCTCTCCTCGTATCCTTTGTTTATTTCCTTACTCCTCCTCTTCTTTTTCCTCCTCTTCTTCTTCTTCTTCTTCTTCTTCTTCTTCTTCTTCTTCTTTCTCCTCTTTGTTGTTGTTGTTGTTATTGTTGTTTTTCTTTCATGTTTTAGATTTTGTTTTGATTCTTTTTCGATAAGGTAGTATGTCATTTTTATTTTTTATTTTATTTTTCTTTCTTTCTTTTTTTCTTTCTTTCTTTCTTTCTTTGTAGTTTGCTTTTAATATCTTTAGTGCTTCCTTTACTTCTGCTCTCTCTCTCTCTCTCTCTCTCTCTCTCTCTCTCTCTCTCTCTCTCTCTCTCTCTCTCTCTCTCTCTCTCTCTCTCTCTCTCTCTCTCTCTCTCTCTCTCTCTCTCTCTCTCATATATCTTAGTTTACCATTTCCCTTCCTACGTTCTCTTTTTCTTAATAAATTTCCTAATATTGCTTATCTTGTCACTCACCCTCTTCACCCTCTCTCTCTCTCTCTCTCTCTCTCTCTCTCTCTCTCTCTCTCTCTCTCTCTCTCTCTCTCTCTCTCTCTCTCTCTCTCTCTCTCTCTCTCTCTCTCTCCCCTTCACCTTCATCTTCTTAATTAGTTGCTACTCATCCACAGTTCTCTCCCTCCACTTTTCTCTCTATTTTTTCCTCCATCTCTTACCTTCACCTGATTCATCTTTGTTTTCATCCACTTTTGCTCACTTTTTTCATTAATTTCTTCCTCCCCTTCCGTTGTTTATGTTTTCATTTGTTTTATTTGTTTTTTTCTTCATCTTTTCACTTGCTTGTCCAATTGTTCCCTCTCTCTCTCTCTCTCTCTCTCTCTCTCTCTCTCTCTCTCTCTCTCTCTCTCTCTCTCTCTCTCTCTCTCTCTCTCTCTCTCTCTTCTACACTTATTTTTTCCATTTCTTTCTCTTTCCTTCATTTCCTTTTCTTTTTTAGCATTTTTAGTTTCACTTTACTTATCTTTTTTTATCATTGTTTTCACCTTGCAGCTTTTACTACTTTTTTCCCTGCTAGTATCTTTTCTTTTTCATTTTCTCTCATTCCGGCTCTGAATGTTCTCTGTTTTCTTAATTTCTACAGCCACTATCTCTCCTCATGCTCTTCTCTTATTCTTTCTTTAGTTTTTTCTCTTTTCTGTTTTTTTTTCTACTCTCTCCTCTCATTTCTACTCTCAGTGTCTTTAAATTTCTTCCTGTTAACAATCCATTAGCTTGTCTTCGTATTCATGCTCTTATTCCCCTTTCTTCTCATCATGCTCTTTCCTACTCACTATCCTTTTTCTCTTATTGACCACCAAAATAACCCAGTATGCATGAACAAGGCTGCTACTGCTGGTTGTACTTCCTTTGTATTCCTTTGTGTCCTTCCTCCTCCTCCTGCCCATCCTCTCCTCCTCTCTCTCTCTCCCTTTTTGATGGGCAGCGGGCGGTAGCTTGAGCAAACTTTGTCTGTGAATCGTATTGGACTTGCGTGGAGAGTTTGTTGTGGTATGTGTGATTCTTTTGGGGTGGGCGAACGGGAGGGAGAGAGGGAGAGAGGAGAGGAGGAGGAGGGGAAGCGGGGAAAGGAGGTGGAGGGGGAGAAGGAAGGGTAAGCAGTTTTTTTTTGGGGGGGGTGGTTGGGGTGTAGGAGAGTGGAATGTTGTTGTTGTTGTTGTTGTTGTTTTGTTTGTTTTATTGTTTGCTTCTTCGTCTTGTTTCTCTTTTTTTCTCGTTTGTTATTTTTCATTTCGTCTCTTCTTGTTTTGTTCTTTTTTCCAGTTGTTTTTCTCCTAATCCTCCTCTTCTTCTTCTTCTTCCTCTTATTTTTTTCTTCTTTTTCTTCTTCTTCTTCTTCTTCTTCTTCTTCTTCTTCTTCTTCTTCTTCTTCTTCTTCTTCTTCTTCTTCTTCTTCTTCTTCTTCTTCTTCTTTTTCTCCCCCTCCTCTGCTTTTATCTCTCTTCTTCCTCCTCCTCCTCCTCCTCCTCCTCCTCCTCCTCCTCCTCCTCCTCCTCCTCCTCCTCCTCCTTCTCCTCCTCCTCCATCTCATTCAGTAGTGCCATTAAAGCGATCATTACGGCCACTCACTTCCCGCCACTCAACTTCACTGATCTCCACCACTCATTATCACCACCACCACCACCACCACCACCACCACCACCACCACCACCATAACTACCACCGTCACTGTTTTCATTGATCTTTACTATCCACCAGCAACGCACGAGTCATGATCACTCACTGTCCTTCATCATTATCAGTCATCACCATCCACCACGGCAGGCATCACTGTTTTTCATTGTTACTCTTTGTTGGTACCGGTCATCACCATCCAGCAGTTATATATAGTTAGTCACCATCACCACCAGTCAGTCACCACCACTAGTCAGTCACCACTCATCATCACCACTCACCACCAGACACCAGACATTTTACTCATCGCTACACTCGCCCCTAGTCATCGCCACTGCTCTCACCACCACTATCACCACTATAATTTTCCATCAGTTAGTCATCATCACCACTAGTCATCACCACTCAAGACTATTCACCGCCACTCACCACCACCACCACAGACCACACTTGTCACTACACTCACCCCTAGTCACCACCACTCTCACCACTCACCACCACTCACCACCAGCAGGGCGCGGGGCGAGGTGATTACTTGGGGTTCACCTCGAGGGTCCAGTTAATTATTTTTATTTGCTAACCAACGATCTCACCCCAACACTTTCCCGATAATCACCCCATCTCCTCTCTCTCTCTCTCTCTCTCTCTCTCTCTCTCTCTCTCTCTCTCTCTCTCTCTCTCTCTCTCTCTCTCTCTCTCTCTCTCACTCTACGACGCACAGGGCATAATTATCAGATAGTTTTGCCAAATGACGTTTTAAAGTTTGATTTTTTGCTCACTTTGAGAGTAATGAGCTCGCGTTTACACACACACACACACACACACACACACACACACACACACACACACATTATTAATTTTTTTCCCCCGACTAAGTGAAGATTCCTTCCTTGTAATAAAGCAGAAAATTAATCTTCCATTTTTTTTAGC
>NC_087158.1:27484539-27509539 GCF_035594125.1 Scylla paramamosain | reverse complement strand
TTGTCTTTGTGCCTACTTATATGTCCCTGTCTGTATCTATCTGTCCGTCTGTGTGTCTATCGAGCTGCCGACTCTCTCTCTCTCTCTCTCTCCTCTCTCGCCATCTGTCTCTGTCACCGTAGCGTTTCAAATAGTAACGCAGCTCTTCACTCTGGTTCGTTCACTCACTCATTTCCTTGTCTCGCATCCTGACCCGGAGTTGATGATGGAGCTAGAGAGAGAGAGAGAGAGAGAGAGAGAGAGAGAGAGAGAGAGAGAGAGAGAGAGAGTAGGTTGGTTAGTTGGTTGGCTGGCCAGGAAAATAATACGTAATCCTTCCCTATATGAGAACGGAAATCCAACTTTGTCCATCATTGAAATATTCCAAAAATGCTGTAATATGACGGAGGTGATGAATTTTGCGATGGAGGCCCGTGGAAAAATAGTTTGATAACGAGTTTATGGAGGGAAAGCCAGGGAAAGAGGGAGAGAGAGAGAGAGAAAGGGAGAGAGAGAGAGAGGGAGAGCAGAGTGCAGAGAGAGGGAGAGATGGGAGGGATTGTTTTAGGAAGGGGAAGTAAAAGTGGAGGACTAAGAGATGAAGTGGAGCAGAGGAGTGGAGAGAGGATGGAGTGAGATGGAGGCGAGTGGAAAGAGAGAGAGAGAGAGAGAGAGAGAGAGAGAGAGAGAGAGAGAGAGAGAGAGAGAGAGAGAGAGAGAGAGAGAGAGAGAGAGAGAGGATGTGTAAGAGACGTGGATGAGGGGATGCTGGGAGGGGAATGTGGTCTATAAGGCTATAAGGGAGATTTGGGAAGCTGTGATCAGTTGGATTGGGAGAGAGAGAGAGAGAGAGAGAGAGAGAGAGAGAGAGAGAGAGAGAGAGAGAGAGAGAGAGAGAGAGAGATGATGTAATAAGAGATGTAGTACAGATATGAGGTGTATTTCAAGGAATGTGTCAATTGTGATGTGTGAAGATGATTGGCAGGGTGAGGTTGTGTAAGGATGCGGTGACGTGTGGTTGAGGGTTATTGGGTTAGGGAGGAGAGGGGAGAGGGAGATTGGGGGAGAGAGAGAGAGGGGAGAGAGGGGAGAGAGGGGAGAGAGACCAATATCACGAAGGACACACATACACACACACATACACACACACACACACACACACACACACACACACACACACTCTCTCTCTCTCTCTCTCTCTCTCTCTCTCTCTCTCTCTCTCTCTCTCTCACGTACCGCAGTCAAACTTCATTTATCGTCAATCTGATCACGAGGAAGGAAGGGGAGGAGGGGGAGGGGAGAGAGAGAGAGAGAGAGAGGGAAGGGGAGTGAAGGGGAGGGAGGAAGAGGGAGGGGAGGAGTCAGGAAGGTCATAGGAAGGGAATTCGTCCCCAGTAATTTTTATCTCAAGTTCAGAAATAGTTTTTTTTTTTTTTCTATCTTCGTCACTTTGATTATTTTTGTATCCAGGATTTTTTTTTTATGTTTTTTTTTTTTGTAGTGTTGAATCCCTCCCTCTCTCTCTCTCTCTCTCTCTCTCTCTCTCTCTCTCTCTCTCTCTCTCTCTCTCTCTCTCTCACTGGTTTTCCTTTTACTTCATGTTTCACCTTTATCCTCACGCCTGATTCATTTTTAACCCCTTGTGTCCCCCTCCTCCTCCTCCTCCTCCTCCTCCTCCTCCTCCTCTCCCAGCTCTCCTCTCCCTTCCCTGTTCTCTCCTTCATACCGGAAAACCACTCAGCGTAAATTTCACTGCAGTGGATAAAAAGGAGAGAGAGAGAGAGAGAGAGAGAGAGAGAGAGAGAGAGAGAGAGAGAGAGAGAGAGAGAGAGAGAGAGAGAGAGAGAGAGAGAGAGAGAGAGAGAGAGAGAGAGAGAGTGTCCTTTGAAGGAAAAATGTGGCCTTTAATCTAAATTTTTGGACCGAAATAGTTTTTTCCCACTTGGAGTCGTTCGCTGCCCAGAACTGTCTTTCTGCTCCTCTTTACGTCTCCTTCCCTTTCTTCCACCGCCCCTTCTCCCCCCCATTCCACCCCTTTGATTGTCCTCCACCGCCTCCTCCTACTCCTTCCTCCACTTCTTCTCTTTCTTCCACCGCCCCTTCCCCCCTCCATTCCAACCCTTTGATTGTTCTCCACCGTCTTCTACTCCTTCCTCCACCTCTTCTCTTTCTTCCACCACCCCCTTCCCTCTCCCTCCATCCCTTCGCTTGTCCTCCACCGCCTCCTCCTACTCCTTCCTCCACCTCTTTTCTTTCTTCCACCGTCCCTTTCTCCTCCCCTCTCCACCCCTTTACTTGTCTTCCACCGCCTCCTCTTCCTTCCTCCTCTCCTCTTTCTTCCACCGCCTTCTTCTCTCCCCTCCACCCCTTTGCTTGTCCTCCACCGCCCCCTCCTCTTCCTTCCTCCACCCCATCTCTTTCTTCCACTGCCCCTTCCCTTTCCTCCACCTTCTTGTCTTCCCTCCATTGCTCCATTGCTTGCTTTTCACCTCCACCTTGTCATCTCTCCACTCCTTGCTCCTTTCCCTTCTCCACTCTTTGCTCTTCCTCCACCTTCCCTTTTCTTCCCTCCTCCACTCCCTTGCTTGCTCTCCACCATCTCCTCTTTCCTCCACAGGCTTCTTTTCTTTCCTCCACCGCCCGTTTTCTTTCCCTCTGCCCTTCTGCCTGCTCTCCACCCCCTGTTCCTCCTCCATCGCTCCCTTCCTTTCCCTCCACCTTCCCTGCATTGCTCCATTTCCTTTCCTCCATCTCTTCCCTTTCCTTCATCGCCCTTCTTGTCTTTTCCGACTCGCACCTCCCCCTTCTCTTCCCTTCCCTAACCCCTGCCACCTCCAGTCGCCGCCTCTCCTCCTCATCCGCCTGCAACTCTTTCTCAGAATTTCTCTCTCCTCCCCTGGCATTCTTCTAATCCTTGTCCCGGTGTGCTTCTGTTCCTGTACGTACCTCAGCTCACCTGTGCCTCGGACCAACACCTGCCTGCCTACTGATGTCTACGCAGGAAACTTGTGATTTGCTGTATGTGTTTGTATGTTCTTTTTTTCTTCTTTTCTTTGATTGATTGATTTATTTTTTTGGATTATGTGAAATTTGTCGTTGGTGTTGATGTTCTTTTGTTTATTTATTTATTTTTTTTATGTGTGTGTTTACAGTTTTGTTTATTTATTTTGTTCTTATTATGTTAATTTTGCCTTTGACTTTTCTTATTTGCCTTTGATTATTTACTTTTCTATTATTCTGTGAACTTTGTATTGTCTGATGTAACCCGTTTTCTTTCATACTCTCGTTCTTTTCTTCCTTTTTTTTCATAATGTTCATAGCGTTATTTTTTTGCCTTTTCCTTATTAATTTTGTGGTAGAATCTTACGTTTTTTTTATATATATATATTTACACTTTTTCTCGATTCCTATACTTAATTTCTAGTGTTTTTGCTAATTTCTTTTTATAATGCTCACTGTTTTGTGTTCATTAAAAAAAATTGCTTTGGATATTTTATAATTTATTTCATGCGGTGTCAGTTTCACCTCGTAAACTTTCCTTTCTGGTGCCATTGTTTCATATATTTTTTTCTTCTTTTTTGGTGAGGAGGATAATGTTGATTTTGTGTAGAATCTATTTATATATTATTTTTCACCGTAAACCCTCATCATTTGCTTTATATATTAGATAAAAATAAATAAATAAATAAATAAATAAATCTCTTAAAACTCACGATCTGATGTCACTGCTATTTTTTTTCCCGATAATATTAATTCACAGTATTGATTTCGCGTCCATTTTTTTTTCCACTAATTTCACCGTGGAAACTTAAGAACATCCACTTTATATGATATTAGAAAAAAAAAAAACACTCTTCTTTAAACCTCATTGTGTGTCGTCCATTTTAATTCTCCCAATAATGTTCACCTCATTTTATTTGTGTTGATTTTCCAATTCAGTTTGATGTGGACCATTTACTGCCCTGGGAGTGAGAGAGAGAGAGAGAGAGAGAGAGAGAGAGAGAGAGAGAGAGAGAGAGAGAGAGAGAGAGAGAGAGAGAGAGAGAGAGAGAGAGAGAGAGAGAGTAATACTATTAATACCATTGAACTTACTGCCCTAATAGAGGGGATGAGGTCGGGTGTTGGATGGATGGGGTGGAAGGGGTGATGAAAGAGGTGGATGAATGGCATGGGAAGGGTGAGGGGTGATGCAGCAAGAGAGTGGGGTGGAATGGGTGATGGAATAAGGGAGTGGAAAGGATAGAGGATGTGATGAAGTAAGAGGAATGGGAGGGAGTGGAAGGGATGATGGAGTAAGAGAGACGGGATGATGGTACAAAAGAAGTGGAAAAAGTGGAAGGGATGATAAAACAAGAGGCTGGAAGGAGTGGGAGGGATGATGATGGAGGAAGAGGATGGAAGGAGATGCATAGGGAATAGAGAGGAGCAGTGGAAGGGATGGCGAAGCAAGAGATGGAGAAATGGAGAAGGGAGTGATGAAATAGAGGGAGGGAGGGAGGGAGGAAGAACAAGACACGATAGAACAAGGGAGTGGAAGAAAACGCAGGTAGTAACAGTGCAAGAAGACCTTTACCCATAATCCATCACGTTACCAATACAGCTTATTAATAAAACACTCCTGATCACCTACACTCATCATTACAGTGACCACTTGGAGTTACACTATTCTCTCTTCGCTCCATTACACATCACCAGTACATTACCTCCCCACGTCCCTGCAGGATACACGTTCACAGTCCAGATACAGTAATTTGAACACTAAAAGACTATACTCCTCCGTTAACCTGGTGCAGTTAATTACTTAAGCAACCCCGATCGTGTATTTTAAAACGCTAGTAAAATTTATCCTATGCAGCGAGGAGGTGAACCTTTCCTTATGGCGTCATTAATTACTGTAATACGCCCGATCATGCATTAAACACTCAAGTAAAGTTTTATAATAAGCCCTAAGTATTTTCTTGCATCGCGTACACTTGATTACTTTAATAACAACGATTATGCTTCCGAGGTGCGTGCAAATGTGAAGAGTGAGATGGTTAGATTATCCAGGAAACCTCTTAAACCTTCTCTTAATCTGCTGGGAATAATCGTCCTTATGAGTCTGGGCGACGAATCTTTACGTAGGAGGATGCCGGGAGTCTGTGCTTGCTGGTACCCCTTTTGTGTGTGTGTGTGTGTGTGTGTGTGTGTGTGTGTGTGTGTGTGTGTGTGGGTGGGTGGGTGGGTGGGTGTGTGCTTCCTTTTTTTTCTCTTTTCTTCGTTTTTTCATCTGTTAAGAAGTCCAGCTGAGGGAACAAAAATGAGAGAAAAAAAGGCCTTTCAATTTTGCTGCAGAAGGGATCAATATAGTAGAGATTCGAAGAAGTTCTACACTTTTATATTTCCTTAGTCATGGTACACGAAACTTTAGTCAGGCTCGTGTTATCCTGCCTCCATGTGTGTGTGTGTGTGTGTGTGTGTGTGTGTGGAGGCCAGTGTTCACGTGGCGGACACTAAATATTGACTTTCGGCGCGTGCAGGACGGGGCAGCGGGACAGCGGGACAGACGGTACAGTGTTTGCCGGTGGGTGGCGCGGCTCCGGCCTGTCCCCGTGCCTCGCTCACGGTCTGTGGGTGGGAACGATTGCAGTATTGGAGGCGAAAAGTTTAAATGTGTCCTTTTATGCGTAATAAGTTTTTCTCTCTCCCTCAACTTCCTTCTCTTCCTCCCTTCCTTCCTTTCGCTTTTTTTCTTTTACTTTCTGATCTTACGTATTTCTTACATCAGCCCTATTTTTTCTTTCACTTCTAAATTCTAAGTATATTTTTCTTTTACTCAGTCCCATATTACAACTTTTTTCCTTTTCCATTTTATATTCTATACATATTTTCTTATACTCAATCACAGCAGTTTTTCCCATAACACTTTGCTTTCGTAGTCATCTGTTTCCCTCTTTGTGATTCCCAGTACTACTTTTCCTTTTTATTTTTTTTTCCAGAATCTCAGCCTTCCATCACCAACATTCCTTGCTTTCAGAATTTGCCTCAGCAGCCTCCAACATTACAGTGCCTTGAAATTTACTCCGTTGTTGTGTTCCTTCTCTAAAGTGTTCCTTCCTTATCGTACTCTTGCTTATTCTTCCCGCCTCTCTCTCCCTCTCTCTGCGACTCTTGCGTGTGTAGGAGGGAGGGCAGCGAAGTGTAGAGAGAGAGGATGGATAGGTAGATGGAATAAGGAAGAGAGAAAAGGAGAGGGGAAAATGAGAAAGGATGGATAGGTGGATGGAATGAGAAAGATAGAAAGGGAGAGGAAAAATGTGAAGGGATGGATAGGTAGATGGAATGAGGAACAGAGAGAAAGAAAGAGGAAGAAGAGGAAGAGTGATGAGAGGAAAAGAGATGTCTGGCAGGGACTTACGCTTTGTTATCCAGCTTAGTCTACTTCGTTAGCGTTTCGCCTCTGCATCATTATGACAAGACGCACACACGACTCTAATAGGACCCGTATACACACACACACACACACACACACACACGAAGGACGGAAAAACACTAGATAGATATTGTTAGAAAGACAGGACCATACGTTACACACACACACACACACACACACACACACACACGCCAATGCATAACGTACAGCACCACTCGCTATTTGAAGGCACGCAAGACTGCACTCACGCACGCAAGAGGGCAGTTTTGAGGCACCATGCAGCGAGACAGGCAGGTATACCAGTACACGTGTTAATTACCACACAGGTGAGGCGGAACCAGACCACACAAATCTAAGAGAACAAAAACATAAACCTACCATAGACAAAACTTAAAGGATAACAAAGGTAGCAAGTTAACACGAGAACATAGTAAAAGAGAGATAGGAAGGGGAAGGTGAGGCGGTAGAAGAACGAGAGGGAAAAGAAGGGGAGGGAAATGGGAAAAGAGGGGAAGGCAAGGGGAATGGTAATGGAAGGAAGGCTGTTGTTATGGTAATGGTGAGCTTCGGGTTGAATGGAAGTCAGGTCAGCTTAAATGGAGGGAGAGAGGGAGGAAAGGGAGGGGGAGGAGGGAAGTAGAGGGAGGGAGGACGGAGGGAAGGTGGAAGGGGGAGGTAGTTACGCTTGATAGTAAGTAGATATGGAGAGAGAGAGAGAGAGAGAGAGAGAGAGAGAGAGAGAGAGAGAGAGAGAGAGAGAGAGAGAGAGAGAGAGAGAGAGAGAGAGAAGATAGGAAATGAGGGTAATTGGAAGAGAAAGAGAAGTGAGAGAGGAAGTGAGGGGGAGGAGCGATAGACTGTAGAGATAATGAAGAAGAGGGGGAATAGTGATAATAGAAGAGAGAGAGAGAGAGAGAGAGAGAGAGAGAGAGAGAGAGAGAGAGAGAGAGAGAGAGAGAGAGAGAGAGAGAGAGAATCACCCCTCTGACCCACATAAAGGAGTAATAATGCTTTTAATATCTTGTCTCATCTGCCAAGCCGCGTCTCTCAGGGCTCTTTATCCTCTCCCTCTCCCCCTCCCCTCCCATCCCCCCACTAACCTAACCTAGCCTACCCCTACTGCTACCCTCGCTACTCTGACCCTCCCCTCCCTTACTTTTCCCTTATCTTCCCTCACTATCACTCCCCTCAAACATTTTATCGCCCCTCCTCTTCCCCTCGTTCCCCTTCCTCCTCTTTCCTCTTCCCCTTCTCTACGCTGCACCACACGGGTCACAGCCGGAGGGAATGGTAGGTGGGGAGGAGCCTTCGACTTAACTATCCTACGCCTTTTACTTTAGGTTAGGGTATTAGACTGCATCGTAAGGGGGACTAAAGAGAAGTTTTTATTTATTTATTTATTTTTATTTATTTGTTTTATTTTTTTAATATTTTTTTTGTGCTGCTTGTTCTTCTTTGTGTTTCTTTATGTTCCTTTCATAAACGGTACTGAGTCATCCTTGCTTCTTCTTATTATTTTTCTCTCTCTCCGGTAATGTTCCAGCAAATCTTCTCTTTGTCCTGCCTTCTCCCGCTAACTTTGTGTGTAAGTGCTTTTAAAAAAATATGATATTTTAGTTTAGACATAAGAAGGGACAAAAGCGAATATTCTCTCTCTCTCTCTCTCTCTCTCTCTCTCTCTCTCTCTCTCTCTCTCTCTCTCTCTCTCTCTCTCTCTCTCTCAGCAGCGTGATGGAACAGATTTCACACTGTATCCATTTTCTGTTCGGACGAGGACTCATGCAAGGCGGGGGTTGGGGGGTGGTAGGAGCGGGAGTCGCGGGGTGTGGGAGCTTGGGGGAGGAGGTATGGCGGGCGTGGCGGGGCGTGGTCGGGGCGTGTGTGCGTTAAGATGAGGATGAGTGAGAGGATAAGGGAGAGGATGAAGGAGAGGATGAAGGAGAGGTGTAGTACAGATGGGAGGGGAGAAGGGAGAGGCTAGACGAGGGAGAGGAGGAGGAGGAAGAGGAGCAGCAGGAAGAGTGTAGTAAGAGGAGGAGGAGGAGGAGGATGTGTGTGTATAGACGACAATTGGGTGAGGGAATTATTTAATGTTTTCACGCCCACCATGCCTGCCCTCTCTCTCTCTCTCTCTCTCTCTCTCTCTCTCTCTCTCTCTCTCTCTCTCTCTCTCTCTCTCTCGTTCTTTTCTATTCACACTGTATTTTTCCGCCTTTTACCTCTATTGTGTGATTCGTTAAGAGAGAGAGAGAGAGAGAGAGAGAGAGAGAGAGAGAGAGAGAGAGAGAGAGAGAGAGAGAGAGAGAGAATGAATATTGTGTTTCCTCTTGCAATTTACTTCCTTTTCCCATCTTCTTTTTCTTTCCATTCCTCTGTATCTCTCTCTCTCTCTCTCTCTCTCTCTCTCTCTCTCTCTCTCCTTCTCTCTTCGTTTTCTCCAATCTCTCTTTTTTTCTTCCTTCCTAGTCCTTCCATTCGTTGCCTTCTTCCCTGCTGAGTCTTCGCTTCTCCTCGCCTTCTTCATTTCCTCTTATTCCGTTCCTTTCATTACCTCTTCCTTAACTTCTTTGAGAATAAACTCTGTCTCTCTCTCTCTCTCTCTCTCTCTCTCTCTCTCTCTCTCTCTCTCTCTCTCTCTCTCTCTCTCTCTCTCTCTCTCTCTCTCTCGTATTCCAGTCTCTTGTATTTTGATTTGAGTAAAGGATCACGTCTTCTTCTTCCTCCTCCTTCTCCTCTTCTTTCTCCTCCGCCTCTTCCTCTTTTTCCTCCTCTTCTAAACGCTTTAGTCACGCTTCTATCCTGTTATTCCGGCTCCGAAAACCATTTGCTCCCTCACTCACTCACACACTCACTCACTCACTCACTTAATTGTATACTCATTTGTTTACATGTTAACTTTTTTCAATAACTCACTCACTCTTTCGTTCCCTCACTCCCGTAAATACTCATTCAATTGTTTACTCATCTGTTTACTTATTCACCTCCTTAATTACTCCCTCACTAACTCACTCATTCACTCACTCACTCGATCAATTTATTACGTCACTTCGTCTTTTGTTTCCCATCCTCACGTCATTTTTGCCTGTTTGTTTATTATCTTTTAACCTCCGTCTCTGATTCCTCTCGGTTCTCCTCGTGTGTCCTTTTTTTTTAGATCCCCGCTCCTGCCTCAGCTTCGGTAATGGATTGGGCGGCAAGCAGAAATTACTTTTTTTAATGTTCTTTCATGCTTTACTCTTCCCCTCGCGCTGGTCACTTGGTCACAGCCGAGATCTGTGTAAGTGTTGAGTATCACGGAGGTCTTCTTGTGTTCTGGATTTCGTGGTGGGTTTGTTGGCTCGTCTTTCTCTCTCTCTTTCTCTCTCTCTGTCGGTCGGTCTGTGTCTCTGCTTGTTTGTTTGTCTGTCTATGTGTCTGTTTGTTTGTGTCTGTGTTTGTTTGTTTGTTTGTTTGTCTGGGTCTGTTTGTTTGTCTGTCTGTGTTTGTCTGTTTGTTTTTGTTTTGGTATCTCTCTCTCTCTCTCTCTCTCTCTCTCTCTCTCTCTCTCTCTCTCTCTCTCTCTCTCTCTCTCTCTCTCTCTCTCTCTCTCTCTCTCTCTCTCTCTCTCATCGCCACAAATCACAAGGACAAACATCACAAGTTGTCTCTGAAATGGAAATGTTTTATCTCGTTAATTAGACGAGAGCGTAACAGGGAGGGCGTTCTTTTTTTATTCCGTTTTCTTTTGTTTTATCCTGTTTCCTTTTTCTCCTTCGTTTTCTTTTTCCCTTCTCCCCGATCCAGAGGCGTGCGGGGGAGGGAGGTGGGAGTCGAGCCGTGGGAGAGAAAAGAGAGGGAGAGAGAGAGAGAGAGAGAGAGAGAGAGAAAAAAAGAAAACACGAGAAACCAATTAGCTGATACCGATAAGCCACCTCGCGATGCGCTCACACCTGCTGCTCACACACATACACACACACACACACACACACACACACACACACACACACACACACACACACAAAGATACCAATGATTCAGAGAGAGAGAGAGAGAGAGAGAGAGAGAGAGAGAGAGAGAGAGAGAGAGAGAGAGAGAGAGAGAGAGAGAGAGAGAGAGAGAGGAGGATAACAAAGGCGATGCAATACTGAATGGAGGAAACACATTTTAGCAACTCATAAAAATAGAAAGAAAAAATCGCAAGACTGTACAGAAAGAGAGAGAGAGAGAGAGAGAGAGAGAGAGAGAGAGAGAGAGAGAGAGAGAGAGAGAGAGAGAGAGAGAGAGAGAGAGAGAGAGAGAGAGAGAGAGAGAGAGAGAATCCCACGTAATGTTTTCTGTTCCTTTCTTTCAACCTGTAAAATTTTTCTAGGTTGATCACTACCAGATGTTTTCAGCAAGAGCACAAGGAAACCAAGAAAAAATAAAACACACACACACACACACACACACACACACACACACACACACACACACACACACATCATACTCACCCCAGAACACTTGATATTACCTCCTGTCCAACGCACTGCCCTTCTATTCATATAAAAAAACTCTCCATTTGATATTATGTACATTCCATCGCATTTCTCTCCCATTAATACCAGAAGAACTCCAAAAGGGGAACATAAACACAAAGGTGATCACGGGAATCCAGTACGAGATAAACATTTGCCCTCACTGGATACAATTTGATTAGTGGTATTTTTTTTATTTTTATTGCCCAGAAACTTTTATTGGCAAACTAATCGGGCATATTACATTCCTCACATTGTTTTCATCGCTGTCATTATTATTATTATTTTTTTTTTTGTGTGTGTGTGTTTGTCATTCTACTTATGTATATATATATTTTTTTAGATGAGGTTTTGAGTGGGGAGAATGGGAAGGAGAGGGAATGAGGAGAGAAGGGTAGGGAAATGGAGGAAAATGGGAGAAAAGGAAAAAAAAAACAAATAGGGATAAATCTTTCTCTCGCTCTCTATTTTTTTCTAATTAGTATTTTCCTATTTCTGATTTGTCTGCGTTTCTATCTATTAATTTACGTATCTATATATTTTACTGATCAATGTCTTTCTATTCCAAATGTGTCTATATCTATCTGTTCATTTTTCCATCCGTCTGTCTATTAGTGCCACTGATATATATTTTTTTTAACTACTTATATCTAATCTATCAGTCCATCTCTGCACATCGCTGTCTTGTCTCTCAATCTATCACCCGTCAGATCTTCTTATCTATCTATCAATCTATGCACTCAGCCAGATCTTCTCTTTCTATCAATCTATTCCTGCACTCGGCTAGATCTTCTTATCTTTCTATCAGTCTATCTGCGCACCTCGCCAGGCTTTCTTATTCTCGTCTGGAGTGCGTATCTTGTGCGTCCATTGAGCCTAACAACCGCTGCTTCGTTACTGGAGCTCCGCCGTGATACATTTTCTCCTGAATGCTCGCCTAAGCTCTCTTCTTCTCTCCATTATCACCGCTAAACCGCTTTGCCTCACTGTTCCCTTCTCTCTTTCTCACTCTTTCTCACTCGTTTTTCCTGTTTCCACCCTGCCGTCCATTCCTTTCGCTCTCTCTCTCTCTCTCTCTCTCTCTCTCTCTCTCTCTCTCTCTCTCTCTCTCTCTCTTGTATTCCCTCCATCCGAACTAACACACGAGAGAGAGCGGAACCTAACACTATATTCATTCCACACTTTAATCCTGTTATTTAATTCAACTTGGTGTAAATTTGTTTTCTCTCTCAGCTTTATCCGACAGATTTTTCCTCGCTTTATTTTTAACCTCATTTTGTTTCGCCTCTCGTGCATTATCCGTTCAATTACTTTTTTTTTTTTGGTGGGGGAAATATTATCTTGGTAGTATTTCCTTGGCATTGCTCCTCTTGCTACCGTGAAAGGAGTGGGGTGAGTGTGTGTGCTGGCGTGTGTTGGAGTGTGTTGGCATGTGCTATGGGACGTTTTAAGCTACACACGCCACATGCTATTCCCTACCACGCTCCACATTTTCATCCCAACACATACCACAATGCCGTCCACTTTCTGGCGTGTGTTGGCGTGTGCTGGGGGGTTTAAGCTATACGCACACCACTCCTTATCACACGCCACACCTCCATCTCAGCACATACCGCACTGTTGTCCACTTTCACGCCCTCCTTGCACCTCCACTTTCTCAGCACCGCGTCATATCACCCTGCCTCGTTGCGACTCTGCCGTGGTCACATACCGAAGAACCTCACATCTCTGTCTCCTCTTCTCCTCTTCCGTGCTCTTCCTCCACTGCTACACCGCCCTCCTCCTCGGTGTTACTCATATTTGTTCTAGTAGTCACATACGCTAGTACCCCATACACCACCTCTCCTCTTCCTCTTCCTTCTCTTATTCCATCTCTTCCTCCTCCTCCTGTTCGCTTCCATTTGCATGATGTCTTATACATTCTGGCAGGCGCGAGGAGCTGTCTCCCTCAGGTGCCTGTGACCGCCTCTGCTTTATTAATTACTAGTGCCTCCCTGCGCCACGCACCGCCACGCCATGCTATGCCACGCCGCCCGCAAACACACACACGAATAGGGACACGCACACACACACATAGTAGTTAATTTATTGACAGAAACTAAAAAAAAAAAAAAAACGGAATTCCAACGAGATACAAAGTACAAAGTAATACACAACTCTCTCTCTCTCTCTCTCTCTCTCTCTCTCTCTCTCTCTCTCTCTCTCTCTCTCTCACACATTACCACAAGGAGCGGGTGGCGGCCTCTCCCGGGCTTATCTATGGCGACATTATAGTGCTCTTGCTACCATGAAAACTAATCCTTAATTGTACTGTAGCCAAGTCAGCCCTCTCCCCCCGTAAACCCTCCCTACCCCAGCACCCTTACCCCTCTCCTCCTCTTCTACTCCTCGTCTTCCCCACCAAACCCTCCCCTAACCAACTCCCTCTTTTACCCCTTTCCTCCTCCTCCTTCCCCCTCCACTACTCCCCAAGAGACCGTCTCCAATCCTCCAACCACCCTCCATTACCTCTTCCCTCCTCCTTCTCCTCCACTACTCACCAGCAAACTCCCCAATCTTCCCCTCCTCCTCTCCCACCTCCTCTTCCGCCCCAATAGGCCTTCCCAACCTCCCAACACCCTCCATTACCCTCCACCTCCTCCTTCCCCACCTCTACTACCTCCACAACTGCACCTCCACAAACCTCCCCGACTCCCAACCACCTCCATTACCACTCCCCCTCCTCCTTCGCCTTCCCCACTTACGACTCCACCCTCCTTCACCTCCACCTACTCCTATAAGGTTATTTTCTCTCCCCACTTTTTTTCTTATATTTTTTAAATGGGGGAGGGGAAGGAGGAGGAGGAAAGTTATGGGTCTAGAAATATAAAAGAAACATTAAATATTCAGCGCGTGTCTCCTTTGGTTTCATTATATTAATCTTTTTTTTATTTCATTTTGATTTATTTTTTTATTTTTTTTTCAGTTTCTGGCTGGCGAGCATAAAGTGAGTTATATAAAGGAGAATGTTGGAAAAGAGACGAGAGAGAGAGAGAGAGAGAGAGAGAGAGAGAGAGAGAGAGAGAGAGAGAGAGAGAGAGAGAGAGAGAGAGAGAGAGAGAGAGAGAGAGTAAAGAAAAGACGATTGGACGAGATGATGTGGAATGGAAGACAAATAGATAGACGAATAAAACGAGATGAGAGGATTTTGTTTGTATGAGATCTCTTGCTGCGAGAGAGAGAGAGAGAGAGAGAGAGAGAGAGAGAGAGAGAGAGAGAGAGAGAGAGAGAGAGAGAGAGAGAGAGAGAGAGAGAGAGAGAGAGAGAGAGAGAGAGAGAGAGAGAGAGAGAGAGAGAGAGAGAGGAAAAAGCAAAATTGATGAGGGAAACTTGAGCGGATATAAGAAGGAGGGTGTTGGGGTAGGTTTGCGGAAGGGGAGGTGAGGGGAAGAGAGGGAAGAGGGGAGCATAAACTGGTGGGGTGATCTGCCTCCCCTTGTCGTGCCTCTTTGTGAAATATTGGTCATTAAGGGAAACACACCAGCGTGCCCACTCACTCTCTCTCCCCTCTCACCTCTCTCCCCCTCTCGCCTCTTACGTTGCTCTCCCTTGAAGGTCATGAGTCTACGGTAGTGCAAGGCCTCGTTGACACACACACACACACACACACACACACACACACACACACACACACACACACACACATTTCTCACTCTCACTATCTCACAATTTCATTTCACTATCACAATGCTTCTTTACGTAACCTCTCTCTCTCTCTCTCTCTCTCTCTCTCTCTCTCTCTCTCTCTCTCTCTCTCTCTCTCTCTCTCTCTCTCTCTCTCTCTCTCTCTCTCTCTCTCTCTCTCTCTCTCCACATAAGAGGCCACCGCTAAAACTTTGATCCTCCAGAATACCACTAAGCTAAATTTCCTTCCTGAAACATAACCACTTCTTACTCTTACTCTTGTTCCTTTTTTCCCCGGGTACACATTCCTCTGGCCTGGTCATCCCCTGTCTCCTCTCCTGCCGGGACCTCATTCTCCGATCACGTGGCTTTCGGGGCTCACTCCCCTTCCTTATCTTTGGTCTGTTCTGCGAGGTGTAATGGTCTCTAAAGGACATCTCTTCATTGATCCTGCGGTAAGATCTATCTGCTACTGGCTCCTCGACTGATGGTGGCTGCACGCGTCCTTGATAAGAGAGGCTGAGGTGGAGGAGGGGGATTGGAAGGAGAAAGATGTGGGAGAAGGAAGAGGGAATGGAGCTGGAGGAGGAGAAGTAGGGATAGAAAAAGAAAGGAAGGGGATTGGAGGAATGATAGGAGGGGAAGAATAGGAGGAGGGGATGTAGAATGAGAAGAAGGAGGAAAGGAGGAAGAAGAAAGGTGCTATGGAGTTTGTGTAAGAAAGGGAGAAGGAGGAAGAGCGGTGGATATAGGAGGAAGAGAAAAGAAAAAGGAGAAGGAGATGGAGGAATGGTAGAAAGGAAAGAAAAGAAGGATGAGACGTAAAGGTAGATAAAAAAGGAAAGATTGAAAAAAAGTTATAAAAGGAGGTACAAGAGTAGAAAGAAGAGGAAGAGAAGCAGAACAGGGAAGGAGGAGAGAAGAAGGAGAAGAGAGAGGAAGAGGAAAACGGGAAGAGGTAAAGAAAAAAAAATGACTGACTGACTGAATGATTGACTGAAATTTTGGCGTCTCAGCAAGGTCACAGAACGCTAGTTGAGAAGGAAGAGGAGAAGAAAGGAAAGAGGAGAATGAGGAGGAAGAGCAGGAGGAGGAGGAGGAGGAAGAGGAGGAAGAGGTATACGAGAGTCTCTTCTTTCAATTTTTTAAGGTCGTTGAGGCAGTAGGAGGTTTTAGAGCCGCCAGGGGGATTGAGCGGCTTACGCGGGGCACCGAGGAGGTATCAGGGGCGGCTCAGGGATGTGGTGCTCTCCTCCTGAGAATGTGTTGACCCTTTGTCCACCCAGCCTGTCCTCGCTTCCTCTCACGTCCGGCTCGCTCATCTTCCCTGTTGTCCTGTCCACCCGTTGCTACTGCCCTGTCTTGCCCTTCCACTCTTTGCCCGTGCTTGTGTTGACCCTCTATCCGTTTTCTCCCCACCCTGTCTTCTCTCACGTTCTATCCACTCGTCTTTCCTTCCCCCTGTGTCCTGCCCTTTCCACCCCTTACCTGTGCTTCCCTCTGAGACAACACCTCGTAGCGTGTCACCTGCTTTCCTCATTACATATCGCGTAATTGTTAATGGCATTGATAGTAGTAGTTTAAGCAGCGGGGGACCGTGAAGGGTGTCTCTGTGTGTCTCTCCCTTTGTCTCCAGTCCCTCTGCTCTCATGTACCTATTTTATGACTTGATTTCCATGCAAAGCTGTGAGACTGTGAGAGATGCAGCGTTAGGATATTGAAATGGGTGCTAATGATATCTAGTGTTCCGCAGGGGAGTGTGCTGCTCTTGGTGATTTGTTTCCTCGTGTTAGCAGCTTTGGGGAGGGAAATGCGTGCTTTGAGAGGAAGGCTGTTGAAGTTAAGTTACTCATTTTGATGTTTTGAAAGATGTTAAGTTTACTCATCTTGTGTTTTGAGAGGAAATTGTTTGAAGTTTACTCAGCTTAATATTTTGAGAGGAAGGATTTCAGATTTACTCATTTTGATGTTTTGAGAGGGAAAAATCTAAACTCAACGTCACACTTGTATAATCAGCCTCGTGAAATATTTCAAGTTAAGCTGAACACTTAATTAATCAAATACTTCACCAGCACACTTGTACCACAGATGTACGTGGGTCGTCGTCTCCAGCTGTATGGTAACTGGTCAGCGTCAGAGTGTGTTGATTAAGTAATGGCGCTCCTTGTATTGCACAGGGGCGTCCATTGTAAGGTTGCCATTATGAAGGGCTAACACGCCGCCTATTTGCTGCCGGAACACGATTAGCAGTAATGGCACAGCACCGTTTTATGGTAAAAACGTAATGAGCCATCAGGTGTTGCGGACGTGCAGTTTCCCCAACACTTAGCACGACGATGGTAAATAGTGAAACGTGACACGATTATGTATGTATTTTTATTCATTTTATGTATGAGGGTCACTGGGGTGGAGATACACACACTCACACACACACACACACAAAAAAAAAAAGTAGAAAAGACTCCCTCTGAGGTGCCAGTCTCTAAAGTAAAGTGCCAAAGGGATTATCCAGAATTGGGAAAGTGTCTTTACACCAAAAGCAACACTGAATCACGACACGTACTTGGCAGAGTCTTCAGAATAAACGAAGCATTTCAGGAAGCGCAATCTCACTTAATTTTATGGAGAGGAAGACATTAAAGCGAGTGAATTGCCAGTTTTTCAAAATCTTGGCTCCGTTAAGAGAAAATATGACAATGGGAGTGATGCATTGCGTCGCTAAATTTCTATCAAGGAGTGTTTGAGGTGACGCAGAGCTACAATGCACTCACTCCCGCCACTCCCGCGCTTCGCAGCTTCCCGGGGAGGTAAAGGTAAGTACATAATTCATTTCAATTAAGCGAGAACTTGAGACTCGGTGAGTGGGAGCGGGAGGAGGAGCGACAGCAGGTGAGAGACGCAAAGGAACATGAAGGAAGGACAAACGGTGGCAGATTTCTTGGCCCTGACGTGGCTGTTTGTGGTGAGAGAGAGAGAGAGAGAGAGAGAGAGAGAGAGAGAGAGAGAGAGAGAGAGAGAGAGAGAGAGAGAGAGAGAGAGAGAGAGAGAGAGAGAGAGAGAGAGAGAGAGAGAGAGAGAGAGAGAGAGGAGATATTTTAATTTGTTTTTCTTATCTTCCGCAGGTTAGCAAGCAATCAGGTGTCCAGAAGATGAGATGCTGTGAGTATGATGATGATGATGATGATGATGATGATGATGATGATGATGATGACCGATAAGCATAATGATGAGAGAGAGAGAGAGAGAGAGAGAGAGAGAGAGAGAGAGAGAGAGAGAGAGAGAGAGAGAGAGAGAGAGAGAGAGAGAGAGAGAGAGAGAGAATCATCTATTATAATAACGTGATTCTATTTACGAACGATTAAAAATAAACAAGCATTTCAGCACACACACACACACACACACACACACACACACACACACACACACACACACACACACACACACACACACACACACACACACACACACACACACACACACACACGCACACACGCACACACACGCACACATACACCTTAACTCTCCCGCACACAGTCGTACGTTCTGATGGAAATAGATTATCGTGGGAGGAATTCTCAGAGGGGCGAGCGAGCGAGAAGAGAGGAAGTTCCCGGCGATAAATAAATAAACACAAGTGTATCTCTGAAATATTACGCAGCGGAATAAAAGGCGGAGCAACTCAACTTTATTGTAATTGCAGCGCGGCGGGAAGACGAGAGGCAGGGAACGTGTAGGTAAATAAAGATGAAAGGAAGGAAGATCGGAAAAGCAATACATGGAGATACTACAAAGGAATGCATTGAAGGAAATCTTAATGGCGTCGAAAAAAAAAATCAGGAATACCAAGATGCTACCTAAGAAAAGATGAAAGGAAAAAGGGAAAAAATATAAAAAAAAACAAAAAACAAAGGGAAACAGTGAGAAATTTACTATAAAAAAACAGCAACACCTAGACTAAGAAAGAAAAAAATGAAAGAAAAACGAAAAAAAAGACGATAAAACAAACGAAGACAGTGAGGAATTCAGCCATAACAAAACAAACGAAGGAACAAACAAACAGACAAACAATAACACCCAGACTAAGATTTCCCAAATGATACGACCGCAAAAAAGAAAAAAAGAAAAAAAGAAAAAAAAAGGGGAAAAGAAATAAAGATAAAGCGTTCATTTACCTTTCAAAGCAGGTTAATGATAGCGTCCCTTAACCAGGTAACGCAGGGCTGATGGAAATAACCATGGAGGAGGAGGAGGAGGAGGAGGAGGAAGAGGGAAAATAAATTAGATGCAGCCACAAAGCGAAAGAAAAGACAGAAGGAAACATTTTAATTCCAGGTGAGAGAGAGAGAGAGAGAGAGAGAGAGAGAGAGAGAGAGAGAGAGAGAGAGAGAGAGAGAGAGAGAGAGAGAGAGAGCAAGGCGTCATTAGCGAACAAGATATAGGATGAAGGCCGCTGAGAGAGAGAGAGAGAGAGAGAGAGAGAGAGAGAGAGAGAGAGAGAGAGAGAGAGAGAGAGAGAGAGAGAGAGAGAGAGAGAGAGAGAGAGAGAGAGAGAGAGAGAGAGAGAGAGAGAAGACAAGAATAGAAATAGAGAGGTAAGGAGAAAACGAAGGAGGAGGAGGAGGAGGAGGAGGAGGGAAAGAAGTTTACGAGGAAAAGGATGGGGTATGGAAATAGCGTAAAGGAAAATGAAGCAAAGATGAAGGTAGATAGACAGCGATAAAAGAAGGGAGGAAGAGATAGACGTGAAAGGGGAAACGAGAATAAAATAAGGGAAGCAAAGAGGAGGAGAGGAAGAATCGGACGTAAGGATATTAGGAACAGCGGTAACGCGAGGAAGGGAGGAGTGAATGTGTGATTGAATGAATGAAGGAAGGGAGAGAAGGAGAGATGAGAGAGAGGGAGCGAAGATAGGAAGGGTTAGGGATACGAAGGGAGGCAGGGTGTAAGGGGAGAGAGAGAGAGAGAGAGAGAGAGAGAGAGAGAGAGAGAGAGAGAGAGAGAGAGAGAGAGAGAGAGAGAGAGAGAGAGAGAGAGAGAGAGAGAGAGAGAGAGAGAGAGAGAGAGAGCACTTTTATTTCACGACCCCATGATTCTGGTGTAGCGGGAGGAGCAGACATCTCTCTCTCTCTCTCTCTCTCTCTCTCTCTCTCTCTCTCTCTCTCTTGAACATTTTGCAATTTTCTTACTCTTGCATATTCTTATCCAGCCTTCCTTGTGTGTGTTTCTCGCGCCGTGTTGGTGTTCATCTGTGCGTCTTCTGAGTGCCATCCACGTCCCGCCGCTGCGTGTGTTGTGCATCAGCGTGTGGGCGTGAACCGAGTGCCGGGAATGTTGGAAAAAACTAACAACTTTTTTGACATTTAAATTGCGTGTAGTTCTTCCTTTGGTATGAATATTTATTACAGGAAAGAGAGAAATATTAAAATCTGAAGTATTCTTGAGATAAAGTTTTATATGTTTCAAAACACACACATATGTAACATTATAGGCTAATGCTCTTAATTAAACGCAATGTTCTCTCATTAGCATTGATTTCAAAAGCCAAAGAGATTATTAATTGCATTATTACCAGCATTTTTCATTTTTGATGTTACGTAATGCTTGTTAAACTGCCATTAGAATCATGGAAATATCCCTGACAACTCCAATAAGTACAGAATCTTTGTTGAATATCACTAGAATCGTGAAAACATAACTAGATAAATTGAATTAGATAGATAGATGGATGGAGAGATGGATAAATAGATTGGTAGATAGGTAGAGATTGAAAACACGAGCCTACGAGTTTGATCTTTACTGAGTGTTTCGTCGGGAACCCGTGTGTGTGTGTGTGTGTGTGTGTGTGTGTGTGTGTGTGTGTGTGTGTGTGTGTGTGTGTGTGTGTGTGTGTGTGTGTGTGTGTGTGTGTGTGTGTGTGTGCGTGCGTGCGTGCGGCAGGCAGGCAGCGGGGCTTTACCTGCACACTGCCTCCCTCCTTCCTGCACGAGGCGGTGGTTCACGAGGCAGCCTCATCCATCGTGATTGTGTGGCGCAAGACAAATGTCGATGTGCTTGCGTTGTTGCCTCAATCTCTCTCTCTCTCTCTCTCTCTCTCTCTCTCTCTCTCTCTCTCTCTCTCTCTCTCTCTCTCTCTCTCTCTCTCTCGTTCGTTCTCGCTCTCGCAATCCCCGTACATATTTCTGGCAATACAGTATACAAAATGATGAAATAATCTCCCTTTCTCCCTGCCCAGCACTCGCAATCCCCATACATATTTCCGGCATTGCGGTATACAAATGATGAAATAAGTGCGCGATACGAAACCCAGCAAGTTAATCACGCTGATACATGGGCGGCTGAGGCCATAATGGTGCGGCAATGCGTGCTAATCAAGGCCGCGAGGGGCAGACCTCCGGCGGCCGCGGGATGCCAGCAGCTCGTGGCTCCCTTCCTCGCTCCCTCCCTCCCTCTCTCTCGCGCCGCCCTGCCTCGAATTGCTGTGAACTGTTGCACGGTTCACGCTCATTTGTCTGTTCTTACCCAGCTGTTCTTCCCGGGTTAGGGTGGATCTGAGAGCAGCCTGATTCTGTACAGTGCAAGGAAGGAAGGAGTGAGTCGAGAATCTACGAGTAATTTCTGTTTGATACACATTTACTTGTGCGTTCTTGCAGGCTTGGAATGGAGTTTGAGAGGTGCGCGATGCCGTACAATGCGAGGAATGAAGGGAATACACGAGTTGAATATTTGAGTGTGAGTCATTTCTGCAGGATACACATTTGTTTCTCTGTTCTTGCCGGCTTAGGGTGAGTAAGAGAGAAGCGCGGTGCTGTACAATGCTAGGAGTGAAGGGGTACGCGAGTTCTGAATGTGAGTAATTTCTTGTGATTTGTAAGAATATTGTGTTCCTTTGTATGCGGAAATTAATGGTATGGGAAAAAAATGTTCGTGATTTGTGTTGCCAGGAAGTGACGTGTTATGTGTGAGTGGGTCTTGGGAGCTGCTCTGTGTCACGGTTGCTTTATGAGAGGGGAGCGCCTTATGACCTTGTTACACGGTCAGATATTAAATTAGTCAAACAGTTATTCAGTCATAAAAGATATATGGTAATGAGCCAGCAGATAGTTGATCGATTCCTACCATCACACACACACACACACACACACACACACACACACACACACACACACACACACAATTAGAAGTCATCCCATCACTTCCTGATCATTACTGAGGCCTGCATGCTCTCTTGGGAAGGCAGTGGCACGTTCCTCGTCGTAATGAACAAAACAAGGCAGCACCTCTGAGCGTCCGCCAAGGTATAGGACCGGCAGGTGTCCTTGAAAACCTTCCGTGATTGGCCCAGGGAGTCGTGACGTAACGTGACGCAGCAGCCGCACCCTTGGCCACGCTCGTCCCTTCCTCTGCGGGATGCTGGACCCTTATCTTAGGCAACCACGTATAAAACTTCCTCTCAGCAAAATGTGGGAAGTTTTTATGGGTATTTTTCCATGCTCTCATTACACCGGGGACGCCGCGGAGGCTGCTGGCAGACTGAGCAAAGGTCGCGCTGGTAGTTTTCATTAAATCGGATTGGGATGTTGCCTCTGAAGCATCCCTTGCGCGAGGCTTCACTTAATTGTTCACCAGTGTGTTCTTTAATTACAATGCATTTGTGTGCGAATATTAATTCCCTGATTTCGAATGGTAAGAATTCAGATACGTGTAGCATCTCTATTTTCACCTTTGCTTTGTGGGGCAAACGTTGCGTCCCCCCATCCCCCTATTCCCCATCCTGCCTCCCCCATTCCCCACACTTCCCCCTAACACACTATCGATGCAGTCCGCGCCGGAACTGCAGATACCTTTAAAGTTCGACAAAATAACTTTTTAAAAGTATTTTTAGGTGAAGCTTCAGATGAAATATTTGCTTTATTAAAAACGAACATTTTTGCTCCAGCTGCAGCTTAAAACACCGTAACACATCGTATTTTTTGGCGGGCGTCCACACATCTGTCTGTTCTTTCACAAACTAATAAATATGGTAATAGACACAGGCCTTTGGTGGGCTTGTTATCTGTTTATGGCCCTCACCCCTCCCTCTCCCTCTCTCTCCTTCCCTCCCTCTCTTTCCTCTCTCCCCGCCCCCTCCCTCTCTTTCCTCTCTCCCCGCCCCTCCGTCTCTTTCCTCTCTCTTCCCCTGCTTCCCATTCATCGTGCCGCCCTCCCTTGCTCCCTACTTTTCTCTCTTCCACGAGCTCTTCCTTCCTATTCCTTCCTGCGTTGCCTCACTCACCCGGTTTTCCATTCTCCCCTCCCTGCCGCCCTGCCTCCCTCCACAGCGCCACAATACAACAATCAGCGCTGCTTCACATCACCGTATTGTCACGCACTCGTCACAGACACACTCATGCATACACACGCACACATACACACAAGGTGCTCCCCTAAGGCCTTGTTTTCAGAAGGGGACGCGTTTTTAAGGGTGAATGGTGTGCGGGGCCCCACTGTTAAAGGCATGAGTGGAAATCAAAGAACAAAACAAACCCGCCAGAGTTGAATCGACAAATACAAAACGGAACTAAATGAAAACGAAACACCGAATAGCAGCAGTATTGTGTTGTCGCGCGGATAAACAAAGCACCAATGATTAAAAAAAGGAAAGAGAGAGAGAGAGAGAGAGAGAGAGAGAGAGAGAGAGAGAGAGAGAGAGAGAGAGAGAGAGAGAGAGAGAGAGAGAGAGAGAGAGAGAGAGAGAGAGAGAGAGAGAGAGAGAGAATAAAAAAAGAGGGCAAGTTCGCGAAATTGCTGTTGTCGGAAGAGAAATAAGCGCTGGAAATACTTGAACTCGTATATGAAAACCGTGTCGAATCTAAATCGCCCCGTCGTTACTGTTTGCGCCGCTCAATCTACATGGAAAGGCTGTCGCGGAATTTTAAGAATTTACCCCCATGTACGGAAGGTCTGGGAGCCGCCACGCACACCGAAACATGAGAGCACCAGCATTCACCCACTCAGCACTCACCCCCTAGCACCACCCACCCCACCGTAGCACCTGTGTACGAGCATGCCTGGGGTGGAGGTCGAGGGTAGGGTGCTCTTGCCTCCCGTCCGTGCGTTGCGTGCCTGGCCTGCTGAGTGTGCCTGATCCACCGGAACGAGGCGGCCGCTGGACTCACAGTAAAGTAGCGATTTGGTTTCACTTCAGGTTTGGGAACACTGCCGACCCGATTTTTTGGGAGTGACGGAAGTGGGTGGAGGTCAGGTAGCTAAAGACTCCTGGCATGTTGTTTCTTGGTGAATATTGGTGTTTTTACGTGGTTAGTGTTTATTTATTTATTTATTTATTTATTTTTATTTGCAGAATCGAGTTTCTTTTAATCTTTTTATTTATTTATCTTTTATTTTATTTTATTTTTTTTTTGTGGGATTGGGTGACGAAAAGTGGAGGGAGGTCAGTTAGGTAAAGACTCCAGCTATGTAATTTCTCGGTGAAAATTAGTGTGTTTGTTGACTTAATTTTTTTTTTTTTTGTATTTAGGATTCCTGGAAATTTGCAGAACCATTTTTCTTTTTTTTGTTAGTGAGTAGAAGTGTGCAGAAATCAGTTAATTAAAGACTCCAGCTTTGTAAATTCTCGCAGATAATTAGTGTGTTTGTGCAATTATTGTTTGTTATTTCATTTTAGGTTTCGAAAAATTTGCAGAACCACTTTCTAATGAGAGCAAAAATGTGTAACACTCATTTCACTTATTGACAATACTTTTCACAATCACCTCTAACAATTTACTACCCTAGAAAAGACAGCAATAAACGTTCTAGTCTCGATTTTCCTGTGTCCATGCAATGTTAACAAGAGACGATCATAGAAGCAAAGTGATTAACTAAAAACCCACAATTGATGCACTTATGTTGTTGTTATTTTCTGTTTTTATTTTTGGATCCAGAAAACGTTGTAGAGGTGACGTGTGTGTGTGTGTGTGTGTGTGTGTGTGTGTGTGTGTGTGTGTGTGTGTGTGTGTGTGTGTGTGTGTGTGTGTGTGTGTGTGTGTGTATGTGTGAGGGGATCGAGAGAGGGCGGGAATATGGATCAGTTAACAAGGAACGCTATATATTTAATGTCCGTCAATTAAAAAAAAAAAAAGTTCATGTGGGTGTTTTGGGTTTTATTTTAAAGTTGCATATGTGTTAAACTATGTGCCGCTCCTCTTTACACACACACACACACACACACACACACACACACACCAGTCATCCACCACAACACCAGAAATCTCTGTAAATCAACCGCTACTGCCCACTAAAAAATAACAAACGACGAAAATATTAACCACCTAAAAAAAAATAATAATAATAATTCAGTGAACTTAATGGACGATCCTTTGAAGGCAAGCATAAAAATAGACCATCTCTCTGGGACCGCTTCTAAAAATTACCCCTACCCGGACCTTCAATTTCCAGACGCAACGAAGGCAAG
>NC_087158.1:27469539-27479539 GCF_035594125.1 Scylla paramamosain | reverse complement strand
AGAGAGAGAGAGAGGTGGGGGGGGCACAGGCAGGCAGGCATAGAAGATGTGCGAAAGTGATGCAAGGAGATGGTGTGTGTTTAGATGTCTTGGATGTTGTGGTGTGAAGACGGAGGCAGAAGGGAAGGGGAGAGCGAAGGGAGAGGGAAGGGGAGAGGGAAGGGAGAGAAGGGGAGATGTAAGCTTTAATGGGAGGAAAGTGGGTCGTGGAATTGGATGAGGGATGGGAGAGAGAGAGAGAGAGAGAGAGAGAGAGAGAGAGAGAGAGAGAGAGAGAGAGAGAGAGAGAGAGAGAGAGAGAGAGAGAGAGAGAGAGAGAGAGAGAGAGAGAGAGAGAGAGAGAGAGAGAGAGAGAGAGAGAGAGAGAGAGAGGATCAGATAGGATACCGTAAAAGTCAAAGGGGGAAGAGAACAAGGGACTCAATGTATGTACTGAAACACGTGACATTCAGGCGAGTAAAGAATAGAAAAAAAAAAAAAAAAATGAAAAAAAGTAAAAATAGTGATTTGATGTGAAGGGGATGATGAAGCTGCAGGGAGAGGGAATGAAGAGAGGGAACGAGAGGTGAAGAGGTACTTGAACTTATTGCATTTTCTCCTCCACCTTCCTTGACTTCTATTTCCACCTTCACCTCTAATTATCACCTTTGGAACACAATAGATAGGTAGTGGAGAGCAGGTGGCGTGGACAGGTGGAGTTCGTTCTCATTCGTTCTCTCGTCCACTTTTCCTTCCTTCATCTTCCTTTTAGTATCTCTCTATTCTCTTTCTTACAGTATTCTTTTATTTTTCTTCCTTCATCCATTTTCTATCCAGCATATTTCCTTCACTTTCTTTTCTGCATCTTCCTTTTATTTTTCTTCCACCATCTCCAATTCCTTCCTTCCATTATCCTTCCCTCATCTTTTCTCCACCTTCTTTTCTTACTCCTTTTTTTTTCCCATCCTTCATCTACCTCCCATCATGCCCCTTCAACCATCCGTCTATCTTCTCTTCTTTCCCTCAACCTTCCTTTACATCCTATCTTCCTTCAGCTTGATCCACCATCCTTTTCCTTCTTCCATTCTTCTTCCAGCGTCTCTCCTTCCGTCCTTTCTTCCCTCCAGGTCGTTGTTTGAATATCTTGTTCAAATGGCCAACGCCCCTTGCAATAGAAAAACGCACGTTCATTTTTCCTTTTAGTGTGTGTGTGTGTGTGTGTGTGTGTGTGTGTGTGTGTGTGTGTGTGTGTGTGTGTTCTCCAGGTCTTGAGTGAGATGTTTCGACTTAAAAGAGATACAAACTGATGCATGCCCCAGTAACGCTCTCTCTCTCTCTCTCTCTCTCTCTCTCTCTCTCTCTCTCTCTCTCTCTCTCTCTCTCTCTCTCTCTCTCTCTCTCTCTCTCTCTCTCTCTCTCTCTCTCTCTCTCTCTCTCTCTCTCTCTCTCTCTCTCTCTCTCTCTCTCTCTCTCTCTCTCTCTCTCTCTCTCTCTCTCTCTCTCTCTCTCTCTCTCTCTCTCTCTCTCTCTAACTCCATCTTTTCCTATACCTCTCTATATGCGTGTATGTTTACCTGGTGTGTTTGTCTGTATGTGTGTGTGTGTGTGTGTGTGTGTGTGTGTGTGTGTGTGTGTGTGTGTGTGTGTGTCACAAAACTGTCAGCGTGGTCAGATGTGCAATACGAGAGAGAGAGAGAGAGAGAGAGAGAGAGAGAGAGAGAGAGAGAGAGAGAGAGAGAGAGAGAGAGAGAGAGAGAGAGAGAGAGAGAGAGAGAGAGAGAGAGAGAGAGAGAGAGAGAGAGAGAGAGAGAGAGAGAGAGAGAGAGAGAGAGAGAGAGAGAGAGAGAGAAATGTGCTGTAGTGGACAAGTGGACAGTGCGTGAGTGAGGGCAGTGGGTGGGTTAAGGGAGGAGGAGGAAGAGGAGGAGGAGGAGGAGGAGGAGGAGGAGGAGGAGGAGGAGGAGGAGGAGGAGGAGGAGGAGGAGGAGGAGGAGAGGGTTGCCATGGTTACGGAAGGTACGTCCGTCGTGTTGCTGGCGGTAATTTGTGACTAGGAATTAAAATGCATAGATTATAACAGTCAATAGCGAGGTGGTGGTGGTGGTGGTGGTGGTGGTGGTAGTAGTGGTGGTGGTGGTGTCGCAGGCCGATTTTTGCTGCTATCTCTGGCTGTGATGCTCTTGCTGCAGTAAAGAATATTTTTTATTTCGTCTTCCTGCACGAGTGTCTATTTTTTTTTATCTTTTTATTTTGATGTTACTGGTTCGGTTTGTTTGTTTGTTTGTTGGTGGGTTATTTATTTGATGTCATGTTACTTTGTCCATTATTTTTATGTCTCCCTCTTTTTGTGGTGTGTTTTTGTTGTAATATTTTTTTTTTCTATTTTCATTTATGTGTTTCTCTTTTGATTGGAATTGATGTGGATGTTTTTATGTATTATTTTATGTGTTTCCTGATGTGTGTGTGTGTGTGTGTGTGTGTGTGTGTGTGTGTGGGATCCTCAATACGTTCATGGATGTGTGAATAAGCTGTCGACACACACACACACACACACACACACACACACACACACAGACACAGACACAGCGGGCCGAGCAAAAACAAATATTAACCGACACATCAACACTGCCATGAAAGCTTCAATGGTTTCTCGTATATTACGAAGCCTGGCGGGCACACGGAATAAGTAGAAGCAGAGAGAGAGAGAGAGAGAGAGAGAGAGAGAGAGAGAGAGAGAGAGAGAGAGAGAGAGAGAGAGAGAGAGAGAGAGAGAGAGAGAGAGAGAGAGAGAGAGAGAGAGAGAGAGAGAGAGAGAGAGAGAGAGAGAGAGAGAGAGAGAGAGAGAGAGAGAGAGAGAGAGAGAGAGAGAGAGAGAGAGAGAGAGAGAGAGAGAGAGAGAGAGAGAGAGAGAGAGAGAGAGAGAGAGAGAGAGAGGAAAAGTGAAAGCTAGTGTGAGTGAGAGAGGGAATAGGGAGTGAGGGTGTGAGAGTGGGGATAGAAAGAGCCACTACCATAGAAATGTCTCGCCCCAATTAAAAAGTTCCCGGCAGCAGCGAGTGTTAGTTACAGATAGCACATTTTTGCTACAGACGAAGTGGTCGGCGGCGCGTGTGTTATTGGCGGGGCGGGGCGCGGGAGCGGAGGCAACGGCGGCCACGGTGGTGAATGGATAAAGAATGACTGCAGCTAGTGTCCTTCACTCCTAACACTTCAGATTTTCAGGTTTTCAGTGCACGTGTGTCTGAATTTAGCTGTTCACTGCACGGGTAAGGAATGGCCGCCCACTGTCCTTTACTGCTTATTGTTTGCTATTATTTCAGGTTTCCAGTGTACGTGTATGAATTTAGATTTTCACTGCAAGGGTAAGGAAGAGTCAGCCATTGGCCGTTTCTCTTACTATTTCAAGTTATCAGTATAAATGAAGTAAAGTCCTCACTATGTAAGCAAAAAGTTACTGTGGTTTCTTCTTTTGCTCATATTTCAGGTTTTTATTATGTGTCAGTACATAGGTAAGGAATAACTGTATGTATTGTCTTTACTCGTACCATTTCAGATTTGCGCTGTGTATAAGTTCAACTTTACATTACATAGGCAAGGAATTACTGTAATATCTTCTCTTACTTTTATGGTTTAATATTTTATGATGTGTAAATTAAAATTTTTATTACTACATAGATAAGGAATGATGATACGTATTGCCTTTTGCTCATAATATTTCAAATTACCACCAACTCTCCTCTGCACAGGCGAGGATGAATGTAACCACTTTCTTTACGCTCATAATTTAAGTTTTTCAGCATGAGTGTGTCTAAATTTAACGCCTCATTAGCACGACGCTTCTGCACGTGAAGACTCTCGAGGGCTTGGCAATCAGCTTCACTTAGTCTATTTGTATTAACATCGCGCATTAAGACTCACACAGTATTTCTCAGTAGGAATAGCGTCAGAAATCTAGTACTGCGTCTCCCTGCAGCCGGCACATGACGCGCTCATTAGTAATTCTCAACATTTTTCAGTCCGTTTTTTAAGATGTAAATATTCATGCATATGAAGTGACACTCATTCGTTAATGCGCCGCTGCAGGTACGAAAGAAGGAAAGAGAAAAAAAGTGCTGTAAAAAGATAGAATTAGGATTAGAATAAGTTAAATCTCGGAGGAGGCGAGGCGTGTGTCCCCTGGAGGTTGAGGTTGGCGGAGGCATGTGGTGATGGTGGTGGTACGGGTAGTGGTAGTGGTGGTGGTGGTGGTAATGTCCTAGCAGGGTTCCTCTCCTTCAGTCACGCTTTGGGCTGAGTGGGGGGCGTTTAGGGTTGAGTTGCATCAGGCTTCCCCTCAGGTTCCCGGGAAGGAATATTTGAACGCTTAAGTTTCAAGGAAAAACTAACCTTTACGCACACACACGCCCACGAGAGAGAGAGAGAGAGAGAGAGAGAGAGAGAGAGAGAGAGAGAGAGAGAGAGAGAGAGAGAGAGAGAGAGAGAGAGAGAGAGAGAGAGAGAGAGAGAGAGAGAGAGAGAGAGAGAGAGAGAGAGAGAGAGAGAGAGAGAGAGAGAGAGAAGCAAAGTACACTGTCATCACATCTTCTGCTTAATGTAACCAGATCCCATTTCAGCGCCATCAGGTTTTGTAAATTCTGCTTCGCTAATTTACAGTGTTCTCTTCGAATCCAATTATTTTTATCAGTCGGAATAAATTGTGGAGGCGTTCCCGGGAAGTGGTGGTGGAGACAGATGGCATGGGCGCTGCTTTACGTGCTGGACTTGTGCGGGTGGCGTGTGGAATTATTGGCAACCCTGATGTTTGTTAGACAGTCAGGCAGTTAGATAGATAAGAGCTAACCTTGACTTAAGCTTTTGAAATACAGAGGTAAGATGTTAGAGAGAGAGAGAGAGAGAGAGAGAGAGAGAGAGAGAGAGAGAGAGAGAGAGAGAGAGAGAGAGAGAGAGAGAGAGAGAGAGAGAGAGAGAGAGAGAGAGAGAGAGAGAGAGAGAGAGAGAGAGAGAGAGAGAGAGAGAGAGAGAGAGAGAGAGAGAGAGAGAGAGAGAGAGAGAGAGACTACACTTGCATGGCTGTAATTCCTCCTATTATAATGAACCTTTATATCTGTATTGATGTATAGATCATAACTTTTACGTATTCTGCATAATGACTAGCAAAAGCGACAATACATCAAAGCAGGTATGAATGTAGTTCCAATATTAGCATTGCTATTAATACACCTTTTAATCCATTAATCTCTCTCTCTCTCTTTCTCTTCTTGCCACTAACACTGAATCAATCTTTCCACAGGTGAGTGAAAGGCTCAGGGCCGGCAGGTGAAGTGGGCAGAGAGAGGCAGGCGGGGAGGGTGGAAGGCAGGAACGGTAAGGCTGAATACGACTTCCCGCACACGGTTTCCTGCTTTCCGCCGCTGAATTGGTCCTGCCACAGCCACAGACCCTCGCCTGCAGGTGGGTCTGGGTGTGGGAATGTGTTCAGGTCTGATTACACACCTGATACCCGTGTACCTCTCCTGCCTCGCTCCTCGATCACTCTATGCTGAATAAGTGAAACGTGGGTGCAAATTCCGTAGAGTTGTGGGGTTTGTGGCGAGGTCCGATCCGATGTTTGCTTTCGGTGTGTTTAAGCGGAATTATGGCTGAGTTCTGTAGGGATTAAATGGGTCTGATCTTTTATAATTTCCTTCATAATTTCTAACCCTCTCTCTCTCTCTCTCTCTCTCTCTCTCTCTCTCTCTCTCTCTCTCTCTCTCTCTCTCTCTCTCTCTCTCTCTCTCTCTCTCTCTCTCTCTCTCTCTCTCTCTCTCTCTCTCTCTCTCTCTCTCTCTCTCTCCTTTCATCCACACTTCCCACCACCACCACCACTACTACCTTTCTCACACACACATCTCCAGACTCGCATGTAATTTAACACCTGCTCTTGCCTCCTCACCTGTGACTGATACCATGGCGGCCACGGCAAGGAATATTACACTCCTATAAATAATACACGAGCTCTTACTCTATTTTCCTTCCACTTTTGTATTTTTATTTAATTCCAAGTGCACTGAATTTCCGTCTGTTTATGGGTTTCTTTTCTTCCCGTTTTCTTTTCAAGCGTGTACCCTAGTGGACGGCAGACTCAAGTAAAAGAGAAAAAGAGAGAGAGAGAGAAAAAAAAAACTTGCTTTCTATGTAAAGAATGTACACAAAAGGTACGAGCACGCAGGTAAATACACACACGCACGCACACACACACACACACACACACACACACACACACACACACACACACACACACACACACACACACACACACACACACACACACACACACACACACACACACACACACACACACACACACCACACACTACACACTGCACAAGCACGCAAGTAAATAGTCCCGGCCCCTGCAGAGAGAGAAAGAGAGAGAGAGAGAGAGAGAGAGAGAGAGAGAGAGAGAGAGAGAGAGAGAGAGAGAGAGAGAGAGAGAGAGAGAGAGAGAGAGAGAGAGAGAGAGAGAGAGAGAGAGGTCACAAAACCACCACAAACTGTAGAAAGAAACATCTCTTCTTCCTTCCCTTACAAACACACACACACACACACACACACACACACACACACACACACACACACACACACACACACACACACACACACACACACACACACACACACACACACACACACACACACACACACAGGAAAAGAGGAGAAGGAGGAAGATAAGACAAAAAAGAAGAGAAGAAAAGATGAGAAGGAAAAAAGGAAATAGGAGTACGAAGAGGAAGAGGAGGCAAGACATCAAAGTGCCATGTCCCTTCCCCTCCTCCTCCTCTTCCTCCTTCTCCTCCTCCTCCTGCTCCTCCTCCTCCTCCTCCTCCTCCTCCTCCTTTTCGTCGTCTGCCTTCCGCCTTAAAACCACCTTCATGCAATGTTCATGCAATTTGTTTGAGAGCACGCGTGGCCGGTGTGGATGAGAGGGAAGGGAGGGAATTAATGAATGGAGGAAAAGTCTAAAAAGAGTAGAAAAAACATACACGACTGAGAGAGAGAGAGAGAGAGAGAGAGAGAGAGAGAGAGAGAGAGAGAGAGAGAGAGAGAGAGAGAGAGAGAGAGAGAGAGAGAGAGAGAGAGAGAGAGAGAGTTTGCGGATAAACACCAGATGGGAAAATGGGAAAGGTGGACTCGTGTGCCTTGGAGAGAGGGGGAGAAAAAAAGAAAGGCATGAAATAAATTAGGAAACAACACGAAACCAATAATTTGAGTGGAAAGAAATAAGAGTAAAAAAAAAATACTTATAAAAATGAACGAAGGAAGAAAATAAAGTAAAAAAAAAAAAAAAACTAAGGACAAACTGAGATAAAAAGAACAATAGATACGAGAATAGATACAAACAAAGAGACGAAAGAAGAAAAAAAGATCAGTTATATATAAAAGGAAAAAGGAAGGAAAGAAGGAAATAGGAGGAGGAAGAGATGATTACCTAACTCACCGATGCGAAAGGAAATAACTATCACACTGGAAAAGAAGGATGCAAGGAAACTGGGAGAAGAAATAGAAGTGTAATAAAACAGGGAGGAGAGGATAAATGAGACAAGATTGAGTTAAGCGAAGAGGAAGAAAGAGAGAGAGAGAGAGAGAGAGAGAGAGAGAGAGAGAGAGAGAGAGAGAGAGAGAGAGAGAGAGAGAGAGAGAGAGAGAGAGAGAGAGAGAGAGAGAGAGAGAGAGAGAGAGAGAGAGAGAGAGAGAGAGAGAGAGAGAGAGAGAGAGAGAGAGAGAGAGAGAGAGAGAGAGAGAGAGAGAGAGAGAGAGAGAGAGAGAGAGAGAGAGAGAGAGAGAGAGAGAGAGAGAGAGAGAGAGAGAGAGAGAAAGAGAGGGAGTTGGAGAGTGAGAGAGAAAAAGAGGAGGAAATGAAGGAAATCGGGCGAGTGTGATAAACGGAAAGTGAGAGGAATACAAAAATGAGAGAGAGAGAGAGAGAGAGAGAGAGAGAGAGAGAGAGAGAGAGAGAGAGAGAGAGAGAGAGAGAGAGAGAGAGAGAGAGAGAGAGAGAGAGAGAGAGAGAGAGAGAGAGAGAGAGAGAGAGAGAGAGGAGGGGGAAAAAGATGGATGGAACTCTATAAAATGATGGATGAAGGAAATAGAGAAAGACAGACAGATATGTATAGGGGTAAAGAGAAATACGAGAGAGAGAGAGAGAGAGAGAGAGAGAGAGAGAGAGAGAGAGAGAGAGAGAGAGAGAGAGAGAGAGAGAGAGAGAGAGAGAGAGAGAGAGAGAGAGAGAGAGAGAGAGATGGTCTGGAGGTAAGAGGAGACAGTGAGAGAGAAAATGGAGATAATGGAAGAGGCGGAGGGAATATGAGAGGAAAAACGACCCCAGCACGCACACACACACACACACACACACACACACACACACACACACACACACACACACACACACACACACACACACACACACGTAATTACCTTTGACACTGAGCACATAATTCCACATATATATTTTTGTTCTTCTCTTTTATTTATTTTTTTTGGGTAACTAAAAAAAAAATAAATAAAGCGTGTGACTTGAACTATTAAGCGGGATTCGATATGGTATTTGACCCCTTTGTGTTCCTCTCTCTCTCTCTCTCTCTCTCTCTCTCTCTCTCTCTCTCTCTCTCTCTCTCTCTCTCTCTCTCTCTCTCTCTCTCTCTCTCTCTCTCTCTCTCTCTCTCTCTCTCTCTCTCTCTCTCTCTGTGTGTGTGTGTGTGTGTGTGTGTGTGTGTGTGTGTGTGTGTGTGTGTGTGTATTCATGTACGTCTTTCTTACTTTCATTGAGGCGTTACCAAGTTTAAATGGAGAGTTTGGCATTGTATGTAAATCTGTCTGTCTTTGAATACTGTCTGTCTGTCTGTCTCTGTCTGTCTGTCTCTCTCTCTCTCTCTCTCTCTCTCTCTCTCTCTCTCTCTCTCTCTCTCTCTCTCTCTCTCTCTCTCTCTCTCTCTCTCTCTCTCTCTTGCGCACAGTTGCCACGTACTGCCAGAAGGGCGGTGCACATTTAATTTGATATGTAAATGCTGTCGCGAGTTGGCAATACTTCAGCCGTGAATTCATACATGTCCCTTCCTCTGTCGCTCCATTATATAAATCTCTCTTGCTTTCTCTTGCTCTCTCTTGCTCTCTCTCTCTCTCTCTCTCTCTCTCTCTCTCTCTCTCTCTCTCTCTCTCTCTCTCTCTCTCTCTCTCTCTCTCTCTCTCTCTCTCTCTCTCTCTCTCTCTCTCATTTCTTTATTTCTCACTCTCATTTGCCACTTTTCCTCGCTTTTCTCGTTTGCTCGCCTCTCACCCCTTACCCTTTCTCCCCTCTCCTCCCTCCCCCTCGCTCTCTTAATCACTGACTCACTCTCACACTCTCTCCTTTGCTCACTTTTGCTTTATTATATGTCTTTCTATATTATTTTTCTATTTTTTCTTTCTCTGCTTCAGCGAAGGTGAAGGATGAGGAAGGAAGGAGGAGAGGAGAGGGAGAGTAGGAGGAGGAGGAATAAGAGTGAAGGAGGAAGTGAAGTGTAAAGGAGGGAGGAGATTTAGAAGAACAGGGAGTTGAAAATGAAAAAAAAAAGGAGATGAAAAAATATTATGAACCAAGGAAAGTAAGGAAGAAATCGTGAATAAGGAGAAAGAGGAAAAGTAAAAAAAAAGCATGAACGAAGGAAACTATGAAAGAAATAGTGAATAAGAAGAAAAACGAAAAAAAAGGTGAATGAATTGTAGAAATAACTCGTGTCCATTTGCTCCTTCTAACGTCACCGCCAGAAATCTTATACGTGTCGGTCTTTCGTGCACGTAACAGAGATAAAGGTATGGCAAGCCCCTGAGTCTCTTGGTAAGCGGGGCACGTTCGTCATTACGTGGATGTTCTGGGGGACGTGCCTCACTAATGTATGCACGTGTAATGTAAATTTTGTGGTGCACGTAGAATTAGGAAACTGTAACACGTTTATTTAAATTTTTACCTTATTTTTTTTTACTTTAATTTCAGTTGTGTTTCAGA
>NC_087158.1:27462039-27464539 GCF_035594125.1 Scylla paramamosain | reverse complement strand
GGTAAGGAAGGGAAGGTAAGAAATGAGAGAGATGAAAGGTGTGTGTGTGTGTGTGTGTGTGTGTGTGTGTGTGTGTGTGTGTGTGTGTGTGTGTGTGTGTGTGTGTCTTATTCCTTTACACAAGAAAACTTTCCACCTCTTCTTATACAGTTTTCTTACACTCTCTCTCTCTCTCTCTCTCTCTCTCTCTCTCTCTCTCTCTCTCTCTCTCTCTCTCTCTCTCTCTCTCTCTCTCTCTCTCTCTCTCTCTCTCTCTCTCTCATCTCCCTCTCAATCATCTCCTCCCTCCCAATACCAAGCGATTTTCTTCATCATCAACTCAATTTTTCATCTCTTTCCTCGCGTATCACTCACCCCCCTCTCTCTCTCTCTCTCTCTCTCTCTCTCTCTCTCTCTCTCTCTCTCTCTCTCTCTCTCTCTCTCTCTCTCTCTCTCTCTCTCTCTCTCTCTCTCTCTCTCTCTCTCTCTCTCATCTCTCATCTCTCATCTCTTCTCATCTCGTCTCATCTCTTATTTGCTGCATTGAGGTGACGGTGGTTGCGACACTTGGGTTTCTGACGAAGGCGGTGATGGGGGCTCGGGAGAAGTCACCCTCGCCTCTTGGAATGCTACTGCGGTGCTCTAAGTAATTGAATTCATAAAACCTGAAGGTGGTGAGAATGTGTGTTTAGAGCTTGGCAATGTGGAGGAGGAGGATGAGGAAGAGGACGAGGAAGAGGAGGAGGATTGGAGAGGAAGGGAAGTGGGACAAGGAGAGGTGGGGAAAGGAGGAGTAGCAGAAGGGTAAATAGGAGGAGGAGGAGGAGGAGGAGGAGGAAGAGGGTCAGGTGTGTGTGGGTCTCCGTGCTTCTCTTGTATTGTTTAATTGCTTCCTAAATTTAGTGGAAGAAAATGTTGAGAATTTGTGCTTGTGTCGCAGCGAGAGAGAGAGAGAGAGAGAGAGAGAGAGAGAGAGAGAGAGAGAGAGAGAGAGAGAGAGAGAGAGAGAGAGAGAGAGAGAGAGAGAGAGAGAGAGACTAATCCCATCACTGGTCGCTGGTTGAACAGTTATTAATGATGCATGAGATCATTATGCAACTGGAATAAAATAATCAACTCTGGCCATTAGTACACACACACACACACACACACACACACACACGCACACACACTCACACGCACACACAGACGCACACAAGCACGTAGGTCAGTCGAGTGTCTATCAGTTACGTTAATTTGCTGTGAATGGTAACCAGATATCAATTAGAGTCACGAACTGCTATTTTTTTCCCCCACCTGTCAGTTTGTCGAAGGTTGCTATGTTATTTACACGTTAATGATGATCGTGTTTTGTTTGTTGCTGCTGTGGTATGGTGGGGGCACTTAATTGTTTGTTATTTGTGCGTTAATGGTCATTGTATTTATTGTTGTGTCTTAAATCAATCACTTTAACAATTATTCTATTTTTTCTTATGCAATATTGGTTATTTTGTTTTCATTTAGCGTTGTGGGTCTTGAATAAACCTCCCAGTTAATTATTCTTGTTATATTGATGGTAAAGGTCGTAATATTTATTGTTATGGTGTCTTAAATCATTTACTTCATTACTCTTGTGTTTTTTGTTTAGTTATTTTCTTTTCTTGTTTAGTATTGTGAGTTTTGAATGATTCTCTCGATTAATTATTTACTGTTGTGGTGTCTCTTAAATTAGTCACCTCATTAGTCTTGTGTTTTTGTGCAGTATTATTGTGGTGTCTTGAAGCAATCACTCAGCTAATTGCCTGTCGTTTACGCCCTAATAGTCACCGTGTTTGCTGTTGTGGTATCTTAAATCAGTCACGTAACCCATTATCCTTGTTATTAATATGCTGATGGTCAGAGTGTTTTTTTTATTTATTTTTTTTATCTAATGCTGTGTTTTGAATCAGTCAGTCATTTAATCACTGTCAGAGAAGAGTATTGTTTATGCGCTCCTACACTTAAAAGCTCCAAGTTGCTGATACACTAGAGATGAAATACAATGCAGTCTATTACAGTCATCGGTCTTGCAATCGAAAAAACAAACGAAAAAAAAACAGTAAACAAAACCTTACTCTGGAAAAATTGTATATAAAGATTTTTTGTTTTGTTTTTGTGTTCATCTACCGTAAAGACCCTTTTGTTACAACATAAATACAATAAAATACAGTGATTGGTCTTGCGCAAAAATAAAACATACGCATAATAAAACTGAAACTGTGAAAAAAATATATGTAAATAAAAAAAAACTACACCTTTACACATAACTTTCATAAAACTCACAATTTTCTAATACAAACCAGATACAATAGAATACAGTGACTAGTCGTGCGTGATAGAGAGAAAGAGAGTGAGAGAAAAAAAATGAGGATACGCTAAAAATAAGATGAGAAAATAATAAAAAAACTATATATTTCACACAGCACCTCGCCTTCCGCCCTTTAGCCGCCTAATGGAGAGAGCGAGACTTGATTAAAAACAGTAAAACAAGATAAATAAATGG
>NC_087158.1:27457039-27459539 GCF_035594125.1 Scylla paramamosain | reverse complement strand
TGTCGTTCTTTTTTTCTTTCTTTTACCGTTTCTTCTTCCCATTTCTTCCTGTTAATTTTCTCTTGAGCTCTCTTTTTTTCCTCTTCTTCCCTTTTATTTTCCCTTTAGTTATTTACTCTCCTCTTCTTTCTTTTCTCTTTCTTTTGCGCTAATCCTCTTCCTCTTGATCTATTTTTTGTCCTCATCTTCCTTTTCTCCTCCTCATCCCAACCTCTTCAGTTCCTCTTCTTTTTCTTCTTCCTCCTTCTCCTCCTCCTCCTGACCTCCTTTCCTTCCATCCATTTATCATGTAATCTTCTTCACTGTCCCTTATTGTCCCCTTTTTCGCATTTTATTATCAGTCATTCTCTTGCCACTGTTTCGCGATGGCACTTTTTATCACACGCAATGTCCCAACACGCTCATTTAATTTGCGTTCAATTATCATTAAGTTTTATTTCTTTTACCACTTCTTGTCTTGTCATCTTCTGCAGCTCTGATTACATGTCTGACTAGTTTTGCATTCGTTACGTCTCTCTCTCTCTCTCTCTCTCTCTCTCTCTCTCTCTCTCTCTCTCTCTCTCTCTCTCTCTCTCTCTCTCTCTCTCTCTCTCGTTTCTCTCTCTCTCTTCGTGTGTACTGTCAGTCAAGCTTTTGTGTGTGTCTGTTTGTCTGTCACTTTGTCCTGTCTATCTGTCACTAGTTCTCCACGTGTCTCTCTCTTTCTCCGTCTGTCTGTCTGTCTGTCTCTCTCTCTCTCTCTCTCTCTCTCTCTCTCTCTCTCTCTCTCTCTGTTGAATTTACCCCTTTCAGTTTTCCTTTTTACACATTTGGTGGCTCTGTTTACTTTCTCTCTCTCTCTCTCTCTCTCTCTCTCTCTCTCTCTCTCTCTCTCTCTCTCTCTCTCTCTCTCTCTCTCTCTCTCTCTCTCTCTCTCTCTCTCTCTCTCTCTCTCTCTCTCTCTCTCTCTCTCTCCTCATCTCCCTGCTCTCCTCTCTGTCATGTTTTCCATTTCCCCTCAGGTATTGTGGTTCATTATCGTTAATTACCTGCCGAGGCGCCCGGTAATCCCCAGGAGGGCGCCACGGGTCACCCTCTCGGCCCTTCATCACCTCCGCCCTTACCATTGCCTAGCGAGGAAGCACGAGGGGAATGACAGAGAGAGAGAGAGAGAGAGAGAGAGAGAGAGAGAGAGAGAGAGAGAGAGAGAGAGAGAGAGAGAGAGAGAGAGAGAGAGAGAGAGAGAGAGAGAGAGAGAGAGAGAGAGGAATTAATAAGATAGGTAGGAAAGGACGGATAAGAAGAGGTGATAGAGAAAAAAGGATTAAGGAAGTAGAAAGAAAAGAAAGAGGGAATAAGGAAGAGAGAAAGAAAATGTGTAGATGAAGGAGCAGATGAAGATGATGGGATATTTGCATTGATGAACCTTAAGGAGGAGGAGGACGAGGAGGAAGAGAAGAAAGAGGAGGAAGAGGAGGAGGAGGAAGAGGAGAAAAGTGATGATATACGATCGAAAAAGGAAATGAAAGGGGGAAAGAAAATGGTGGACTTTGAGAAACACAGGTGATATAAAAGGATGGAGGAGAAGGAGAAGGAAGAAGAGAAAAAGAAGAAGAGGAGGAAGAAGAGCTAAAAATAGAAATAAAGGAAGAATAGATGAATAAGAGGAAAGGACTGTGAAGGAAGAGGAAGAGAAGGAGGAGGAGGAGGAGCAGGAGGAGGAGGAGGAGGAACGCAGGTGTAATGGTGATGAGGGAGAGGAGTAAGAAAAAGAGGATCGCGAATGGAGTTGGTAATAAGAGGAAGAAGAGGAGGAGGAGGAGGAGGAGGAGGAGCAAGAAAACAGGTTGAAGGTGGTTTGCAGGTAATAAAGGAGGAAGAGGAGGTGCAGAAGAAGAAGAAGAAGAAGAGAAAGATAAGTTTGATAAAAAAAAAAAATGAGAGGCAGAAGAACGAGGTGGAGAAGAAGAAAGACGAGAAGGAAGAGGAGGAAGAGGAAGAGGAAGAAAATGATGAAGGAGAGGAGGAGGAGGAGGAGGAGGAGGAACAGGTAAACTACGATCGAAAATGAGCTGGGGAGGAGGAAGAGCTGGAGATAGAGGACTAGGAAGAGGAAGAAGAAGAGGAGGAGGAGGAGGAGGAAGAGGAGGAGGAGGTGTTTATCCTGCAGACAGAGTGAGGCGTCCCAGAACACACCATCTCAAATATTGACCTTCACTCTCCCTCTCTATCACCTCTCTCTCTCTCTCTCTCTCTCTCTCTCTCTCTCTCTCTCTCTCTCTCTCTCTCTCTCTCTCTCTCTCTCTGCCCCCTCCCCTGCTCCCTTCACCCCTTCACTCATTGCCTTTCCTGCCTTCTCATTCTCCGTCCCTCTCTATTCATCCATCCCTCCCTCCTTTCCTTCCCTTCCCTCTCAGTTCTTCCTCTTCCTCTCTCTTCCTCTCCTTCTCATCACCTTTCTTCATCTTTCCTCCTCCCTTCCTTCTGGTCGGTGCTTATGTGAGATTTCTGCGTATCTATG
>NC_087158.1:27447039-27449539 GCF_035594125.1 Scylla paramamosain | reverse complement strand
CTGCCTTACATTCACCTCTCTACCTGTGGCCGTTCTGTTTTAAGCTGTATTTTCATCTCTTCCTCCCACTAAGCCTGTCCTTCGCGTCTGTCTGTCTCGCCTCAATGTCCTTCCCTCAAATTCAGTCACCTTGTCCTTTCCCTCTCCAGTCACAGTCTCTCTGCCGCTGTGGTTCTTTGTCTCGCCAGGAATGCGGACCCTGAGTTTCCTGTACGGTCTGAGCTCGAGCGATGCACAGAAAAATGGACTGGACTATGCATACGAGTACATATGCATGCGGAATGTCTCTGGCTTGGGACACTGGTAGCAAGTCGTGGTATTTTGTGTATGTGGGGAATGAAACACTTAACATGGGAAGTAATATCAACGTTGTTTTGTTTTAAGTGTTCCGTCATGATATTCTTTGCGTGGTGTGGATGGAACACAGCACGTCAATGGATATTTTGGGGTTGTGAGTGGACAGATTTTGACAGGAGGGCTTAGGAATGTTAGTTTTTTTTTTTTGTCGCATGTTCCAAGGTTTTCCCACGAGTCTCATTCTTTGCGTGGATGAAATGAAGTAACCTGCTTTAATATACAGTGTGGTGCAAAAGATAATCAAGTTATTTTACGAAAGCTTGTCTGAGGCTGACAACCTTTTCTAAGAGTAAGAAAATAAAGACTGCAAAAGGGCCACTTGACACCCACAAGACACAAAACAGCTGCTGATACTTCCTGACTGCACGCATGTATGATATTGAAGACAGTAAGAGCATAAATGATACCTTACTGTGATGAACGATTGAGAAGCCAGTATATATAAACCACAGATTACCAGGATGCATCATAGTCTGTCCTGAAACCAACACTGTGGGCTGCAGGTTAAGATCTTCCTGGTTAAGACTAGACAAAGAACGAGTAGCGAACTCTCCTGCTTCATAACCCCTCGTGCCTTTCCTCCTTATGTGCATGACAAATTAAGAAGACAAAATCAAAATAATAAAAGTTTGAGAGACCCAGTTTTCACCATCCCCTCCAAGATTCTAAAGGCATAACACGAGCCACACCTTAGCTAAGACGAGGCTAGGGACATGTTTCTAAGTTCCCGTCCAAACACCCTGTGCCTCGCCCTCCTCGAACACTGCCGTCAGCCTTGTCCTACACCTCCACTACGCCCTTCCATCACGCAACTTCCTCACTTATTCCTTATATTCAGAAATGCTTCGCTCTCTCACCACGACTATTTTTTCAAGGCCACAGAGATGGTTAGTCAGGTTCTCACGAGTGTTTCTCTTGTTAATCATACAGAAAAAGCACCCTTAAAAACCTGTGTCACTTCAACTAGAACCGCTTGGAACTAATAACAGAGGTGCGGGGAACAAGTGTTTCGTAATCCGGGCATTGTCAGCTCCTACTCTCTCTCTCTCTCTCTCTCTCTCTCTCTCTCTCTCTCTCTCTCTCTCTCTCTCTCTCTCTCTCTCTCTCTCTCTCTCTCTCTCTCTCTCTCTCTCTCTCTCTCTCTCTCTCTCTCTCTCTCTCACCTTACCTGTATCTCACCTCACCTTCACTCTCACCTTCACCCCCACCTTCACCTGCCGTCCCCCTACAGCTCCTTGCTTCCTCCCCACGCCCTCCTTGTCCCCGCGCCCTCCCTGCCTGCCTGCTCTGGGATATATGAGCGCGTGGATGACCCTGAATCGATGGCTGCGTGCGTGGATGAGCCCTTGCAAGAGATGGATGCTGACGGCTTGATCCTCCTGATGGTGATGAGAGTGGAGGAGCAAGAGGAGGAGGAGGAGGAGTTGGTGATGGTGGTGGTGGTGGTGGTGTTTGATGGTTGGACACGACAGAAGGTGGTGATGGTGGTGGCTAATCTTTGTTATTGTGGTGTGTTCGTCTTTATGATCCTACGAGTCTCTCTCTCTTGATTAGATGGTTTGGTTTATCATGGGTTGGCTGTCCCAGGGTTAATATGTTTGTTCCTGCTCGGTTTCTCTCTCTCTCTGTGTTGTTTTTGTGTTAGTGGTGGTTGTATTGGGGGTGATGGTGGTTAGAATAGTAGGTAGTGATGGGTATGAAGGTCTAATAATTGTGGTTTTAGTTATAATGGTCAGAATGGTGGTAGTTAGCAGTAGTGGTGAAGAGATGTGGAGTTTCTCTTTGTTTTAGTGATAGTTGTGATGAGGGTGGTGATAGTGGTGGTGAATGGTGACGTTTATGGTGACTGGGGTGTAAGGTGGTGAGTGGTAAAGATGCTAATTGTATTGATGATGGTGGTGCTAGTAGTAGTGACGGTGGTGGTGATAGTGATAGTGGTAGTCAAGGCGGTCATGGTCGTGGGGTTAGTGATGGTAATGGTAGTGGTGGTAGTAGTAGTAGTAGTGGTGGAGGTGATGGTGAAGGGAAGGGACTCATCAATGTGGTCGTTTCCATTACGTCAACACTTAAATAACACAAAGACCTCCTCTTCAAAAGACTGTATTGTTTCTCGTAGGTTTATTGTTTACCGATGAAGGAAGGA
>NC_087158.1:27439539-27442039 GCF_035594125.1 Scylla paramamosain | reverse complement strand
AATTACCATTATCTCCACCCATCTTTCTTCGTCTCCAGCTTTCGTTTTTTTTTCCTCCTTTCCTCCTCAAAATGTTACGCATCTTCCCTTACATTCAAAACTCCTCCTCTTTTTTTTCTTCCCCTCCATCTCTCTTCTACCAAGAACACTCCCCAAGTTATCCCCTTCCCTCCAACTTTTCCTTTCCTCCAACTTTTCCCTCCTTCCCTCCTCCCTCCAAAGAACTCCTCCTCCTCTTCCCTCCCACTAGAAGTTCTCTCCACCATCCTTCCTCCACCTCCACCCCCCACCTCCCCCAAGAAGTTTTGCCTGCACCTCCTGCCTCCGCTCAGAACTTTTTACACACCTTCTTCTCCTTCTCTTCCTCTTCCTCCTCCTTATCCTCTTCTCTCCCTTCCTACCTCTCGCTAGAAATTTTCTCTCTGTCTTTTTCTTCCTTTTTTTTCCCTGAGAACTTTTGTGTTTTTTTTTCTTTTTCTTTCTTTTTCCTTCCTTAAAGATCTCTGTCTCCTTCTGTCCTCCCTTTGAACTCTTTTCCCAGTTCTCTTTTTCTCTTAAGGAGCCCCGCATTTAATTTTTTTCCTAATTTTTAACTTTTTTTCCATTTCTTTTCTCCCTTAAGGAACTTCATACCAGTCTCACATTCCACTAAAATGCTATCTTTTCTCTCCTCCTCCTCCTCCTCCTCCTCCTCCTCCTCCTCCTTCTCCTCTGCCATTCTTACAAATCTCCTCACTCTTTTATGCCCCTTTCACAACTCTCTCTCTCTCTCTCTCTCTCTCTCTCTCTCTCTCTCTCTCTCTCTCTCTCTCTCTCTCTCTCTCTCTCTCTCTCCTCTACCCATTTTCCCACACCTTTTCTTCCACCCCCTCCCATCCCTGCCTCGCGTTTCTCCACCCACCCACATAAACACTGATGGTATTTGCTAACGCTTCGACTGAGGCAATAGAAGTTGTGAACATATTGCTAACGCCTTCCTTTCTGCGGCCCTGAGTTACGTAGGAGCGCCAGAGAGAGAGAGATAGAGAGAGGGGGTGGGGGGTGGAAGAGTTGCAGAAAGAGGAGGAGGAGGCAAAGTAGGAGATTGGTAGGATAGGATACTGGTTTAAAAGGTGGCAGTGAGGGAGTGAGTAGGTGGGAGTAAGAGAGAGAGAGAGAGAGAGAGAGAGAGAGAGAGAGAGAGAGAGAGAGAGAGAGAGAGAGAGAGAGAGAGAGAGAGAGAGAGAGAGAGAGAGAGAGAGAGAGAGAGAGAGAGAGACTAATGTTGTTCTGATGTTTTTTCACAGGTAAGCTAGTAATCATGTGCTCCCAGGTGATAATTGCCAGGTGATTCTGTATTATTATTATTATTATTATTATTATTATTATTATTATTATTATTATTATTATTATTATTATTATTATTATTTGGTGGTGATATTCTCGTCGCTGTTGCCATAGAGAGAGAGAGAGAGAGAGAGAGAGAGAGAGAGAGAGAGAGAGAGAGAGAGAGAGAGAGAGAGAGAGAGAGAGAGAGAGAGAGAGAGAGAGAGAGAGAGAGAGAGAGAGAGAGAGAGAGAGAGAGAGAGAGAGAGAGAGAGAGAGAGAGAGAGAGAGAGAAGGGGGAATAGAAACAGGTGAGATAAATTTTATGGATGGATGGGAAGAGGAAGACATGGATGAAGGAATAGAGAAGGAGATAGATAGAAGGAAGGAGGGAAGGAGAGAAATGCTATGAGAAGGTAGACAACGTGGAGGGAAAACATGGAGGGACGGAGGAATGCAGGGAGAGATAGATTGATGGAGAGAGGGAGGGAGACAGATGAATTGAGGGAGAGAGGGAGAGGGAGAGGGAGAGAGGGAGAGGTGAAGAGTGCTTGCACCAACAAACCAATATTGATATTCAGAGTGATACATTTGCACGTGACCTCTCTCTCTCTCTCTCTCTCTCTCTCTCTCTCTCTCTCTCTCTCTCTCTCTCTCTCTCTCTCTCTCTCTCTCTCTCTCTCTCTCTCTCTCTCTCTCTCTCTCTCTCTCTCTCTCTCTCTCTCTCTCTCTCTCGTCTACCTTTTTTTACATTCTCTCTACCCTTCCTACCTTGCCTTACATCACCCTACTCTCCTCCTCCTCCTCCTCCTCCTCCTCCTCCTCCTCCTCCTCCTCCTCCTCCTCCTCCTCCTCCTCCTCCTCCTCCTCCTCTACATTCATCACCCTTCCTGATCCTCCCTCCTCTTCATCACCATCTACACGCCCATTCCTCTCTCAGTAAGCCGAGGGAAAAGAATAGGAAGGGAAACAAAAAAGAAGCAAGTCGTGAAAAATGAAGGACGTGATATAAATAAAAAGAATGAAAAGAAAAAAAGAGGTGAAAAAAAATGAATGGAATATATATTTTTCTATCTTGTTTTTTTCTCGTTTTTTTTTTCTTTTTCATTGTGTTTATTGTTATTCATTTATGTATTGGCGATTTCATGACCATTTTTTTCCCTTTATTTTTTTGAGGGAAAGGAAAGGAAAGGAA
>NC_087158.1:27417039-27434539 GCF_035594125.1 Scylla paramamosain | reverse complement strand
ACGGGGCGAGCGCCGAGTCGAACACACTTCAGCAGATCAATACCAGGATGCTAGCGGCGGATCTTGCGTTTGTGTGCGCCAAGTTTTGTATTGCGTGTCGGCATTTGGCGGCAACACAACTATGCTAAAGACAGACACACTGACAGACACACACACACACACACACACACACACACACACACACACACACACACACACACACACACACACACACACACACACACACACACACACACAGTTCCCGACAGCAGCGTACTTTACAATCTACGACATTTACGGTGTCAGTAAAATAAGTAAAACAAAACGGCGCAACACAACGAGGAGCGAAAGAATAAACCAAACATAACACAAGCCAACAAAATGGACACACGCAATAACAGCGGCAATACAGAGACAAACAAAAAAAAAAAAAAAAACACACACACACAAATAAGGGGACTGCGGCCGCAAAACAAAATAAACCCCCCTTCATTTCCTCTCACCGTCCCCTGTTAAAAAAAAAAAAAAGGAAAATGCTCACCACATCCATGAAAATAACATCTGACAATAACATGTCCCGCCACAGTGAAAACATATAATAAAATGACACGAACAGTAGTATCCAAATGTAGAGAGAGAGAGAGAGAGAGAGAGAGAGAGAGAGAGAGAGAGAGAGAGAGAGAGAGAGAGAGAGAGAGAGAGAGAGAGAGAGAGAGAGAGAGAGAGAGAGAGAGAGAGAGGATTTTTATGCATATATATTCATGCATGTAGGTATGTTTATGCATGTACGTACGCTTTTCTCTCTCTCTCTCTCTCTCTCTCTCTCTCTCTCTCTCTCTCTCTCTCTGTGTGTGTGTGTGTGTGTGTGTGTGTGTGTGTGTCTGTGTGTGTGTCTGTGTGCGCGCGCGTGACCTCTGCTGAGGAAGGTCAACGTACTACTTGACCTGACTGACGCAATTTGTCAGTCTAAATGGAGCTCTCTTCTTATCACCCCTACTTGCCCTCCTCCTTCTCCTCCTTTTCCTCCTCCTCCTTCACCTCCTCCTCCTCCTCCTCCTCCTCCTCCTCCTCCTCCTCCTCCTCCTCCTCCTCCTCCTCCTCCTCCTCCTCCTTCTCCAGTGCTTTCTCTCTCTCTCTTTCCTCTCCATGTTTTCTCTTTTCCTTCTTCCTCACTCACCCTTTCTTTATTTTTCATCACCCACTCTTCTTCTCATCATCACCCATTCTTCTTTCCTTTTATACCCTTCCCACCACCCCTTTCCTTCCCTCCCTCCACCCCCTTTCCTTCCCTCCTCCACCCCTTCCCTCCCCACCCAGCCTGAGGTGTACCGGGCCCCTTCCATTAGCCCCCAGCCTATCCTGTGAAGCCTCCGGGAGAAGTCCTTTAGTCTACGCCTATTAAAAGCCATACAATCACCTAAGGGCGGAACAAGACACGTCGAGGAGCTTGGAAGAAGAAGAGGAGGAGAAGGAGGAGGAGACAGGGTGATAGGGTGTAGGAGGAAAATGGATGGACAAAAGGAAAGGAAGAATAGGTGTAAGAAGAAAACAGTAGGAGGAGGAAAAGAAGAAGGAGGGGGAGGAGAAGGAGGAGGAGGAGTTGAAAAGGTAGAAAGAGTAAGGACAGTAAGACAGGATAATAGGAGATAGGAAAATAAGAAACAATAGGGAAACAAGGGAAAAAAAAAACAGAAGACAAAGTGCAAGGATAAGAGGAAAACTAAGACCAAAATAATAGAAAAATAAAGAGAGGATACGAATTGGAAAGAGAGAGAAAAAAAATAATGGCAACAGAGAAGAGAGGAAACAAAAAAGGAGGAGCAGAAGGAAAGGTAAATAGGATAAGGTAGACGGTCTTCAATACACTGAAACTTTGTGAGACGTGCTTGGAACTTGAACCAGAGAGAGAGAGAGAGAGAGAGAGAGAGAGAGAGAGAGAGAGAGAGAGAGAGAGAGAGAGAGAGAGAGAGAGAGAGAGAGAGAGAGAGAGAGAGAGAGAGAGAGAGAGAGGGTAATAATGGTGCAGATTAAGGTTAAATTTAGGAAAGAACTTGAAATAAAAAGGATCAAAGTAATGTGGGTAGGATTCTATGAAAAGGTTAGAAAGTAAAGAAAAGGGAGCGTCGTTTGAGGGTACAGAGAGAGAGAGAGAGAGAGAGAGAGAGAGAGAGAGAGAGAGAGAGAGAGAGAGAGAGAGAGAGAGAGAGAGAGAGAGAGAGAGAGAGAGAGAGAGAGAGAGAGAGAGAGAGAGAGAAAAGAAAAAAAGTGTAGTGGAAAGGGATACGCTGAAACGAACTCTTGTTTGAAAGGAAAAGAAAAGCGCAAGAACAACAAAATACTCGTCATTCTTGTCATAGTTGTAGTAGAAGTAGTCGTAGTCGAAGTATTATTATTATTATTATTATTAGTAGTAGTAGTAGTAGTAGTAGTAGTAGTAGCAGTGATGTTTTCTTTGTTATTTATTCTCTTATAGTAGTATTATTAGCATTAGGTGTTGTAATAGTGGTAGTATTAGTCATAATAGTAATAGCAACATCAGTAGAAATAGCATCAACATCAGCAGTAGCAGCAGAAGTAGCAACAATAACAATAACAGTAGCAGTAATCACAGCAGCTGTACAACATTCACACCAACAAGAGCAAGGAACATGTAAAACTCTACGGTACCTCTCCTCCGCATTTCATTAGCCTCGCCCTTTCCGTGGTGGCGGCTCCGAGGCAGGCGGCGCTTGGGGAGTGCTTCCTGAGATTGAGTGGCTGGCGCAATGGGCGGGATGGTGGACTGGCTGGATACGAGAGGGATGTGGCTTAGGATTAGCTGGCTTGAGAGGAAAATGGCTTGTAATTGGCTGGGTACATGAAGACAGGTGTTAATAATTTGAAGGTAGTTAGTAGGAGAGAGAGAGAGAGAGAGAGAGAGAGAGAGAGAGAGAGAGAGAGAGAGAGAGAGAGAGAGAGAGAGAGAGAGAGAGAGAGAGAGTACCACTATTTTTTGTCATCCCCACCGTTCTCCTTTTTTTTTGTCCAGTTTTTTGCCTCTTCCTCCTTTTTTTTCCTCTTGTTACTCAGCTCCAGGTCTTATCTTCGTACTCTTCTCGTACTCCTCATCCTCATACCGACTTTGATTGTTTTTCTCTTTATCATTCTCCTTCTCGTCATCATTCTGCCCTTTCTCCTCCTCCTCCTCCTCCTCCTCCTCCTCCTCCTCCTCCTCACCTCCCAACTTGTTCTTATCTTCACATCCCCCTTCACAGTCTCCTTCTCTTTCCTCCCACATTCTCCTTCACAGTCTCCTTCTCTTTTCTCTCTCATCCTCATTCTTACTCACTCATCTACTTTTTCTGCTCCTCACATTCCTACTTGTCCTCCTTATCTTCCTCAGCATTCTATTTCCCTCCTTTTCATCTTCATCTTTATTCCCGCTTCATCTTGATTCTCCTCTTCCCCTCCTACTCGTTTCCTCATCTTTACACTTCCCATCATCGTCATCTTCTCTTTCCTTTCCCTTCTCTTCCCTTTCCCTCTCACGCTCACTTCCTCTTTACCCTTACTCTCGTCTTTCCTTCCCCTGCAGCTTGGAGTCCGCCTCTCCACCGCGAGCACTTCAGATATAAAAGTATCCCCTTATTGATGTGCCTTAAACAACAAAGGTCTATTGGGTTACACGTTTTCTACGATCAGAGTCCACCCAGCCAGCCGCGTCGGGGTGATGTCAGCGTGCCCTTAGTCAGCACTGTGGTGGAGTCAGGCGGGGCTTTGGTGAATTCAGTGGAGGAGGATGAAAGAAGAGAGGTGGGGAGGTGGTGCGGAAAGCTGTAGCTGAAGTTTGAGTACTTTTATATTGTCTTACGTTTCTGCAACACGACCCTGTACTTTGAAAGCTTCTGAATTCTCATAAGGACAGTTTTCAGAGGGTACAGCGATGGCCTCTTGGGTTTTCTTGGGCGCTTTGTATGTCGATTGTACGGATCCATTGTTAAATTGTCACTGGAATCCTGAAAGCTCCTTGGAATGTCCCAGTAACTTTCACTAGAGTCTGGTGGAAACGATAGAGATAAGACGCAGAAATGTTTCAGAATAGAGTTAAAGGATCCTCTACATTCTCTCTCTCTCTCTCTCTCTCTCTCTCTCTCTCTCTCTCTCTCTCTCTCTCTCTCTCTCTCTCTCTCTCTCTCTCTCTCTCTCTCTCTCTCTCTCTCTCTCTCTCCACGTAAGCTAATTAACTTAAAGATGTCATCGGTTTGTGATTATATGTCTCTCTGTATATTGTGGGAACTCGCTTCTGTGTGGCCTGTCAAACTTTGTCAACTATGCATTTCATCTCCACAGTCTGCTGCTGAAGAGAGAGAGAGAGAGAGAGAGAGAGAGAGAGAGAGAGAGAGAGAGAGAGAGAGAGAGAGAGAGAGAGAGAGAGAGAGAGAGAGAGAGAGAGAGAGAGAGAGAGAGAGAGAGAGAGAGAGAGAGAGAGAGAGAGAGAGAGAGATTTTAACATGTTTCCTGCGGTTAACACACACACACACACACACACACACACACACACACACAGAACGCATCTTTGTACGGCCACCTTGCTCTTTCGTTGTTGTCTGTTCTTGGTAGGGAACAAACCTAACAAAGGGGAAGGAAGAGGGAGAGGAGGAGGAGGCGGAGGAGGAGGAGGAGGAGGAGGAGGAGGAGGAGGAGCGTGGTGTATTGGGATAGTACAAGAAAAAATAACCAGACCAGAGATCAGAGAGAGAGAGAGAGAGAGAGAGAGAGAGAGAGAGAGAGAGAGAGAGAGAGAGAGAGAGAGAGAAAAAATACCTTAGCGTGTGCGAGGTCATAACACGCCTGCGCATTGACTCTAGTGATGGTCTGCACCTGGGAGGAAAATGAAAAAATACACCGCTTTCCGAAAAAAATATACTGAAGTAGGGCACTCAGAACCTCGTTGACTGTGTGTGTGTGTGTGTGTGTGTGTGTGTGTGTGTGTGTGTGTGTGTGTGTGTGTGTGTGAGAGAGAGAGAGAGAGAGAGAGAGAGAGAGAGAGAGAGAGAGAGAGAGAGAGGGAGAGGGAGAGATTTGTAAGTGGTTTTTTGGAAAGCAGAGAAATGGTAATGGATGGAAAAAAACATACATACATACATATCACACACACACACACACACACACACACACACACACACACACACACACACACACACACACACACACACACACACACACACACACACACACACACACACACACACGTATACACATGAATACGTGTAGAAATTCATACATTTAGATATACAGACAGTGGTACATGCAAACAAACAAACAAACGTACGTATATATATATATATATATATATATATATATATATATATATATATATATATATATATATATATATATATATATATATATATATATATATATAAACGAAATTTAGATAGACAAATGAACATACAAACTGGCAACGATATAAATGGAGACACACACATATCTACTTGAACCGACAGATATGTAGAGAGAAATAAACAAGCATACAGACAGATGGGTAGGCAGCGCAGAGACAGACAGACAGACAGAGAGGAAGGGAGGCAGGCAGGCTGGTGGAAGGAGAGAGAGAGAGAGAGAGAGAGAGAGAGAGAGAGAGAGAGAGAGAGAGAGAGAGAGAGAGAGAGAGAGAGAGAGAGAGAGAGAGAGAGAGAGAGAGAGAGAGAGAGAGAGAGAGAGAGAGAGGCGAGGAGATAGGAAGGCAAAGGCGGTATTTATGCATGTGTGTGTATCCATTTAAGGCGCATTGAGTGTCGGGCGAGTGGCAGGCGGAATATTTGTCGCCCAAAAGTTTGAGGACGATGAAATTGACACCAGCCGCTAATGGCCGGGCGTGTGTCTCGCGCCGTGGGGAAAAACGTTTGCCTGATAAAAAAAAAAAAAAAGAAAAGAGTTAAAAAATATAAGAAAAAAAGTGTGATGCACAGATTTACTATTTGTATTTAACTTATTTTCCTCACTCGTTGCAGGCTTGAAGTGAAATCCCTCTCCGTGCTGTCTCTATTTTTTTTTCCCTTTTGTTTTCTTTTTCATTATTTTTTGACTCCGCAGGAAATTGAGTCGTCTTATTTTCTGTGACAAATAAGTAAATTAAATGTACAAGGGAAGTTGTGTTTTTTATGTGTTTTTGTTCCTGCTCGCATTATTAAAGTTTCCCCTGAACGCAATTTCCTCCTTTATGTCCACAGTTTTAATCAAGTTGGTGAAGCCCCGTGTCCTTCCCGCACCTGTGGCTCCCTCCGCCCTCACCTGCGCCCCCTGTCTTCCTCCTCCTCCTCCTCTTCCTCCTCCTCCTTCTCCTCCTCCTCCCCGGGGTTAGATGAGCTGTGTGCTTCCCCTTATCTCTATTTCTGTCATCCTTTATCTCACCACCTCTTTTTACCCCTTTTTTCTCGTCCTCTGCCTCGCCGGTTCTTATTCTTTTCCTCTTTATTTATTTCTCTATCTCATCGAGTCTTTTTGGTTTTCGTTTTTTTTTCTTCTCTCTCCCTTGCCGCTGCCTCCTTTTCCACTTTTTTTTTTGTCATCAATCTCACCGGTGTCTCTTATCTATTTTCTGTATGTCTATCTATTCCACTCTTCTCTCCCTTTCTCCCTTTCTCTTGTGATGCCTTGTTCTTTCATATAATCCTTTCATTATCGTCACTTCTTATATCCTCTCTTCCAGTATAATAATTTTCTACCTTTCTTTCTCGTTACCTTTTCATGACACCCTTTCTTCCATATAATCCTTTCCCTATACTCTTTTCCACCTGCGCTGTCGTCTTTTCATCTCACTTTCCTCGTCTCGCCATATATATCCCTTTATTCCTGCTGTTTACCTTCCTACGATGCCCTTTTCTTACCTGCACCTCTCTCTCTCTCTCTCTCTCTCTCTCTCTCTCTCTCTCTCTCTCTCTCTCTCTCTCTCTCTCTCTCTCTCTCTCTCTCTCTCTCTCTCTCTCTCTCTCTCTCTCTCTCTCTCTCTCTCTCTCTCTCTCTCTCTCCCTTCTACCAATCTACACCGTCCTTTACCCCTCACTCACCCTTATCACGTCTGGTTTTTGTCTTCCCAATCTCTCACTCCCTTTTTTCTCTATCCTCTCTGTTCCTCTACCATGTCTACTGTCCTCTTTTCTTGTAGTTTATTCTTTTCAACTTCCCCTCTCGTCTCTTTCTCGTCTACAGTTCCTCCTTCCTTTCTTTATCTTTTCTATGCCCCCTACCCCCATCCTTGCCTCCTCCGTCCTTATTTTTTCCCTCAGTCCCAATGTTGTTCCCTCACTGAACCCTTTGTACTGCCCCCACGCCTCTTCCTTTCTTTACCCTCACCATACCTCCTTCGCCCTTTCTTCTCTCTTTATCTTGTTTGTTTTTAACCTCTCTGTACCTCCACTTTGCCTCTTCTCTCTACTGTCTGCCTACTCTCTCCTATTGTTCTCTTCCCCTTGCACCGTTTCCCCTTTCACCTGACTCATTCCTTGCACCTTCCATCACCTTACTCTTTCCTACCTTCGTGTTTTCACTCAGCCTCCATCCCTAGGTAGTTTGCTCCTTACCTTCTTACCATCCTGCTGTGTTACCCCTTTCTCCTCACACCCGCGTCTTCTCCACACCTCATTTGGCCTCCCTCTCTGCTTCACCTGCCATCTGCACTTCCTAACGCCTTTCCTTCTACCGCTTTTGCTCCCTTCTAAGCATCGCCCCGCATCGCCTCTTTCTCTCCCTTCCAGCGTAGGTTTTCTGTCAGACACGCGCGCACTCCTCGCCCGCTCCTTTCTCTCATCTCTCTATCTGACCATAGTGAATTCCGGCATTTGTTTGGGTTTCGGTGGCTGTGTGGGTGTGGGTGGGTGGGTAGGGGTGGGGGGTATGTGGGTAGAGGGTACGTGTGAGTGTGTGTGTGTGTGTGTGTGTGTGTGTGGATGGGGGGATGGTAAGTGGGTGGGTGTATATGTGTTCTGTAGGTATAAAAAAAATAGTTCCTACCATTACTACTACTACTACTGCTTCTACTAGCAACAACAACAACAACAACAACAACAACAGCAGTGATGACAATAACAACAACAATAACAACAATAATAATAATAATAATAACACCAATAACATTAACGGTATTTGTAGTCAAGATTTAAGACCGCTGGACCTGCTGAAATAAAAACGTTCACTATAAATGCAAATAAGCGTATCGATGGCGTGTGGTATGTACGTACATAAATTCTAGCTAAATATACCGACATACATATATACATAGATATAGAGGGGCGCGGCGGCAGCAGTGTATGGTATTATAGTATGCAGATTTAATGGTGCAGTAAATTATTAACTGAAAGGTTTTGCCCATCATCACATGTTTACAGACTTTAAAGCACTCACCGTGGCCGCCCTGGGACTCTTTTGCCACCAATTTGTGTGCGAGTGGAGACAAGGGGGGCAATGAGAGAGAGAGAGAGAGAGAGAGAGAGAGAGAGAGAGAGAGAGAGAGAGAGAGAGAGAGAGAGAGAGAGAGAGAGAGAGAGAGAGAGAGAGAGAGAGAGAGAGAGAGCACGAGGAAAAGACAGAAAGAACGACTAGGAAAAGAGAGAAAGAAAACACAAATAACTCACAATAAGAAAAGAATAAAAAAGAAAAAAAAGAATTACTGCATTCATTATTTTTCCAAGAGAGAGAGAGAGAGAGAGAGAGAGAGAGAGAGAGAGAGAGAGAGAGAGAGAGAGAGAGAGAGAGAGAGAGAGAGAGAGAGAGAGAGAGAATCCTGACAATACCTGATAACTTGAGAGATTTTAAAACCGCTGCTATTATTATTTCTATCTGTCAATACACCTGCACACTCTTGCATTCCTTCCAGCCTTCCTTGCAGCCCTCCTTTCATCCTTCCCCTCCACGCTGACAATTCTGACAATACCTTATACATCTGGAGTCTTTAAACAACTACAACAACAACTATTCTTACCTTTCCATACACCCACACACTCTTACCAGCCTTGAAAGACACGCTCCCTCTTCACGCTAACAAACTTGACAATACCTGACAAATTTGGACTCTTGAAACCACTAGACCAACTAAGCCCACAATCTTGCCTCCCTCCCAGTCTTCCTTCCAGCCTTCCTTTACCATCCTCACCTGCCCTGCTAACAATTTCAGTAATATTTATAAAACTTTTCTGATTTCTAGCCATCTGTACAAAAATTCAATCTTACCATCATTCCTACCTTCCTCTGACACCCTCATTCTTCCCTCTGACAGTCGTGACACCGGCAGATTAGCGTGGGAAGTCGTAGGAGTGAGTCGTGGCATAGAAGACTCCCCTCGCTGGCCTAATTACCGTTCTCTCTAGTCTTGTATGATATGTTCCCTGACAATTAGCATCTCGTTTGCTAATTAGGTGGGCATAAATCTTATAAATCTAATTAACGTGAACGTATCGGCTTCTATTTCTCTCTCTCTCTCTCTCTCTCTCTCTCTCTCTCTCTCTCTCTCTCTCTCTCTCTCTCTCTCTCTCTCTCTCTCTCTCTCTCTCTTGCTTCTTTTTTCCTCCTTTTCCTCCATTCGTCATTCATCTTTTTCTCCTTCCTTCTCCTCCTCCTCATCCTCCTCTCTCCTATCATTGCTATTCTCTCTTTCCTCCCCTTCTTTTTTTCTATTCATTTCCTATTTTTCTATTTATCTCCAGCCTCTCCTTCTTCTTCCCTCTCATTCCTTCCTCTTCTCTTCCTTTTATTTTCCCTCCTCTTCTATTTCTACTTGCATTTTTTCTAACTTTTCTTCTTCCCTGTTTCTTTTTTATTCTTCATCCTCCTCCTCCTCCTCCTCCTCCTCCTCCTCCTCCTCCTCCTCCTCCTCCTCCTGGCTGACGCATATTTATTGACCCTCACTCGCTGATACTCCTCCCTTTTTTGTGCCTCTTCTTGACTCTCTCTCCCTCTCTCTCTCTCTCTCTCTCTCTCTCTCTCTCTCTCTCTCTCTCTCTCTCTCTCTCTCTCTCTCTCTCTCTCTCTCTCTCTCTCTCTCTCTCTCTCTCTCTCTCTCTCTCTCTCTCTCTCTCTCTCTCCATCAGTGGCTTGTCTTAAATTTAAATTAAATTCCTGATATGTGTCACTTGTAATTAGTTCGTGTTTGCCTTTTTTTTTTTAAGGATTTATTATTTTTAGTGCGGAATTAATTAATAAATTTTTGATGGCATTCCGGAGCACTCGCTGGAGGAGTTGGGGAGAGAGGAGAGGGGGAGAGTAGAAGAGGGAAGAGGAGATGGGGGGAGAGGGAGGAGGGAAAGGGAGGGGAAGACGACTCTCTACACATTTCGGAGAGAATTTTGGCATTGGAGGATGAAGAAAAGGTAGGGGAGGAAGAGGAGGAAAGGGAGGGAGGAATGGGAGGAGGAGGAAGGGAAGGGAAGTTGTGTTCATGTAAGGAAAGGGAGAAGGGGTGAAAGGGGACAGGGAGGGAAGGTGAGAGGGGAAGGCTGGGGAGAGGAAAAGAATGGAAGAGGGAAATGGGAGAGAAAAGAAAAAGGAGAAGGATGAGAAGGCTGGAGAGAGGAGAGAAGGGAGAAGGAGAAGAATAGAAGAGGAATAAAGCAAGAAAAAAGGATGAGAATGTAGAGAATGAAGGAATGGGGACAGTATACGATTGTCTTCACCCGAACAATGCCTCTCGTCCTCTCTCCCTCTCTTCCCGTGGCTGTCTTCACGCCTCCGTTGCCTCTCGTCCCTCTCACCCCGTCCTTCATCTTCCCACTACTGTCTTCACGTCACTAGTCGTCACTCCAGTTCTCTCTTCTCGCACCCATCTCCTATCCCTTTCTATCACCTCTCACCCCATCCTCTCCCTCTCTCTCTCTCTCTCTCTTAACGCTTCTGTTTGCACGTCACTACTCCATCCCATCTCTTCCTCCCTCATCGTTCTCTCTCTCTCTTCCCACTCCAACCCTTCACCCCCTTCGCTGTCTCTCACCCCTACCCTTCCCTCCCCGCACCCCTTCACTTCACCTCACCCCGTCACTCCCTCCTCGACATTCAGGAAATACGCAGGGCAGCAGTTATTCTGGATAATTGCTGGAATGACGAGTCGTTGTGGGAATGTGGACTGCTGTAGGTGGAATGGCGGTGGTGGAATGATTGTGCCGTGTGTGTGTGTGTGTGTGTGTGTGTGTGTGTGTGTCATTGAACTGTAAAATACCAGATGAAAATATTGTTTTTGTTTTATTTATAGGCGAGAGATGAATGAATGGATGAGAGAGAGAGAGAGAGAGAGAGAGAGAGAGAGAGAGAGAGAGAGAGAGAGAGAGAGAGAGAGAGAGAGAGAGCGTGTTAGATTAAAGCGTGGACAGGAAGGAGAGGCGGCAAGACGGCGTAGAGGTCTTGGCATTTTCTCCTTCCCTCTCATAAACACCGCCACCCTTGCCTCCGTATATTTATTTCATTGTAACACTTCCCTCCTCTGTTCTTCCTCTTCCTCTTCCTCTACTTCGTCCTCCTCTCACTACGTTTTAGGCGCCGCCACGTCAGCAAACACTGCAAGAAGTTTTCACCCTTTCCTGCTCACACAGACACACACACACACACACACACACACACACACACACACACGTCTCTTCTCTCTCTCCTCGCCTCCTCCCCCTCCCCTCACTCCTCCGCCGCACCCCCGCCCCTGTATCCATCTGGGGTGAGACATAAACGGATGTTACGAGACGACGCCTCGCCATTTGTCGGAAACTAAACACGCCTTTTTTTTGTTGTTGTTCCCCCTCCTGCGATTTTTCCGTCTCCTCTGTAGGTTGGATGGCTGGGGCACCTCTCAGGATGGAAATGAGTGTTTTGATGGAGTGTTCCTCGGCCCTTTTGCATGATCTTATTGCTAAGTGAATGCCCGGCGAGGTTTAGACAATGTGAGATGCTTGGTGATATGAGAGTTAGTTAAAATGGAGAGAGGTTGTGTGTGTAACTTGTTGGAAAAGTTGGTGTGTCTTATTGAGTCTTATTCTGGAGGGTAAGTAAGATGTAATACAAGTCTTTTAATTACGGGTTAGTATGGAGGAGTGAAAGATATGTGTGTGTAATTCATTGTGTTATTAGTGCCTTTAAAGGGAGATTAGGGTGTTACATGAAGCAGACACGAGGGGTAGCAGTAGGAGTAACAGTGTGAAGCAGGTGGACAGTAGGAGCATAAGAATAAGGTTGTGAGAGCAGAAGAATAAGTTATCTTAAGGGTTGTGGAAGGTATTGTGGGTCTTCAGGAGTGCTTTCATGGCAGTTTAACAATTATTCTGCATCTCTAACAAAAAGATGAAGTAGCTACTGATGTTCCCTCTCGTGTTATGGTTGTTTTTATAGATGTGGCGCGGCTTGAGTGAAGAAAGATTTAGTAGAAGGCAGATGAAATTTCCAAAGTGGCGCCCATCTAGTCAGTCTTGACCTTGTGAATGTGTAATGAAGGTGCTTAAGTAGGAAAGGACAGGGGAGGATCGACACACACACACACACACACACACACACACACACACACACACACACACACACACACACACACGGAAGCAAATGGAATAGACAGACTGTTTCGATGCAATTATTAGCCAGTTTCTCGATAGTTTTAGCGAATGTAAACAGGAAGGCACAGCATCCCACGCCCTTCATCTCCCTTCCCCTCTGCACCTGCCCACGCTTGCCTCTCACCCTCCTTCCTTCCCTCCGTACCTGCCCACGCCCTGTCTGCCCACACACACAGACACACTCACACTTACACGCACTCTATAACCTTGCACACTAATTTCCCCAACCAGCTTGCCCTGTTTTCCATTACCCTCACAGATTTTTTTCAATTTCCCATCCACGTCTTTTACTGCACCCCCTCCCCCGTCCTCCAGTAACCTATCCAGCCTGTCCCTTTGCTGCCCGGCGCCCCAAGCTCACGTCCCCGCCCGCGTGTGCAGAGGGTGGGGCTGCGATGTCGTGTTGGAAGGTCGTGCTTTAAGTGTTTCACCGTCGCCATGTTGAAGCACGGCCCTCTTGCTCCTGTAGGTGCTGGAGTGGTCTGCGGTGCTGTGCGGAAGGCGTGGTGGGGCGCGGCGTGACTCTGGTACTAGTGAGGGATAGAGGGGTGGGTGGGGGTTTGTGGGGGAGACGGTGGTTGTAGTGGTAGTGGTGGTGATAGTAGTGAAGGTAATGATACTAAAAAGGGCACAAATAAGGGGGATAGTGGTGGAGAATGGGAGTTTGTGAAGGTGGTGATGGTGGTAGTGGTGGTAGGGGTGAAAGATGGTGGTGGTGGTGGTGGTGGTGGTGATGGTGATAATGGTGAAGAGAATGAGAATGAGGAGGGAAGATGAAGGAGGTGTTTGTGGAAGAGAAGGAAGAGGAGGAGGAGGAGGAAGAAGAGGAGGAGGAGGTGGTGGTGGTGGTGGTCAAGGATGATGTTGGTGATGATTATGAAAGTTATAGTGGTGATGGTGGTGGTGGTGGTGGTGATGGTGGTGAAGATAATGAGAATGAGAAGGAAGAGATGGAGAAGAAAGCGGAGGAGGAATCCACATATTATATATAAGGACAAGAAGAAAAAATAAACGAAGGAGGAACAAAAAGAAATAACAATACAGTTGAGAGATTGGAAAGAAAAAAACGAAAGATGGGAGAGAAACAGGAGAAGAAGGAAGAAGAGGAGGAGAAAGAAGAAAAAGAGGCAAAAGAATACGATTAAGAAAATGACAGATTGCAAGATACAGAAGCTGTGGAGAAGAAGGAAGACCCGTAGGAGGAGGAGGAGGAGGAGGAGGAGGAGGAGGAGGAGGCGAAGGAGGAGGAGAAGGAGGAGAAGAAGAAGATTATTGTTTCATTTTGTGTTTTAAGGCGGTACAACGACGAAGCTTTATTGCAGAGGAGGAGGAGGAGGAGGAGGAGGAGGAGGAGGAGGGGGAGAAAGAGGAAGAAGAATAAAAAAAGAAATATAAAAAGAAAAACGAAAAGGAGGAAAATAATGGTAATGATATGGATAATAATCATGAAAACAACATAAGCAACAAAATGAAAGAGAAAATAAAAAAAGAGGCTAAGAATAAAAGAGAATGGAGAAAAGAAGAATGAAAAAAAAAAGTTAATAGTTAGAGAACCGAGAAGAGAGAAGAGAATAAGAGCAGAAGGCAATGGAGATAATGCACTCTAACATGAAAAGAATAAAGCAAAAAAAAAAAAAAGAAAGAAAGAAAGAAAGAAAAAAAAATAGTTAATGTAGGTAAACAAAAATTAAGAAAAAATAAAGACAAAGAAATATGAAAAAAATAAATAAATAAAAACATTGAAATCAGGAAAGAAAACGAAGGAATTGAAAATAAAAGAGATAGATGCTGCACAAACACCAAGCTAACAAACACATGCTTTTGAAAAGAAGATTGGCTGGCGTGAACCTCAAAAACTAAAAAGAAAAAAAAAAGAAAATAAAATGCAACGAAATAAAACAAAAATATAGACACTGTACAAACGCCACATTAATACACGCTTTAGAACAGGACCTGGCTGGCGTGAACCTCAAGAGCTGCACCACCCGCGCCTGCCTGTTATCGCCCTGCCGTCTGCTCCTCAAGGCTCCCAGGCACTCACCCGCCCGATTCCCGTCACCTTGAGTCGCGACCTCTGTAACTTGTCGCTGCTGTTTTTCACGGAGGCTGACGACTTAGAGCAGCGGGAACGAGACGACACGTGGCGCAGATCAGCGTGAGAGAAAGAGAGAGAGAGAGAGAGAGAGAGAGAGAGAGAGAGAGAGAGAGAGAGAGAGAGAGAGAGAGAGAGAGAGAGAGAGAGAGAGAATTGGACTAAAGCTTAAAAAAAAAACTGTAACTACAAAGACAATATAGTAGTAGTAGTAGTAGTAGTAGTAGTAGTAGAGAGAGAGAGAGAGAGAGAGAGAGAGAGAGAGAGAGAGAGAGAGAGAGAGAGAGAGAGAGAGAGAGAGAGAGAGAGAATTGGACTAAAGCTTAAAAAAAAAACTGTAACTACAAAGACAATATAGTAGTAGTAGTAGTAGTAGTAGTAGTAGTAGAGAGAGAGAGAGAGAGAGAGAGAGAGAGAGAGAGAGAGAGAGAGAGAGAGAGAGAGAGAGAGAGAGAGAGAGAGAGAGAAATGGCGTCCCTCTCCCTCCAGCCAGTCACTCACTCGTTCACTCAGTCAGTCATGCACAAATATAATACACACATTCATCATCACCACCACACGAGTACCAACCCACCACCACCACCACCACCACCACCACCACAACAACAACAACAACAACAAACCCAAGACAAGAATTCACTCAATCACTCCTTCCTTCCATCCTCCCTCCCTCCTCTCCCTCCCTCCCACCACAAAACATGAATCGCACGTAAACTTGAAACTGCATTGCAAATTGGATACTACGTCTTGCATACTAGTGGCGGTACTTTGGAGGCAGGCAGGGCGGCGGGGAGGTGGCGAGTCTGGGCTGTGAAGACTGGATGGAGGCGCGTGCTGGCTGGCTTGCTTGCTGGGGCGTGTGTCTCGAAGCTCCTGGGATTTTGATATTTCAGCGTGCAGTGCAATGAGTCGGCGAGAGGCGGTGCGTGCGGCTCCCCGGAAAATGGTGGAAACTTGGAAGCATAGCCCTAATTGTGCAAGTTTGTGAAAGTGACGAGGCAGTGCTGGTTGCGAGGCACACCTGCAAGTGAAGGGGATGGCCACCTCTGGGGGGAGGAGAGGAGAGGGAGGAGGGGGAAAGGTGGTAGTAGGAGTGGTGTAATAGATAAGTAGTGAGGAAGGGAGGGCTGGAGGGTGGAGGTGTTGCTAATAGGGAGCGGAGGAGAGGAAGGGGTGACGTGGGAGGAAGGGTTTGGGGTGTAGGGGGGAGAAAGAAAGGGTGTACTAGATAATGGTGAAGGAGGGAAAGAAGGAAGGGTAGAGGGGGTACTAGTGCTGAAATAGATGTAGAAGATGAGATGAAGAGGAAGGAAGAGGAGGAAGGGAAGTAACAGATAGTGGAGAAAGGATGGTGACGAAGAAGGAAAGAGAGAGAAAAAAAAAGAACTGCATGGGCCATTAGCTATTGAAGGAAAGGGAGAAGGAAGGAGGGAAGGGGAAAGAAGGATGGAAAGGGAAAGAAGGATTGGTATCATGGCTAGTAAAGAAGCAAGAATGAAACGATGAAGGAAGGAAGGAAGAAAGGAAGGAGCATAGGGACTTACAGATAATGAAGGAGTGAGGGGAGGGAGTATGGCTACGAATAGAGACGGGATATAGAAGCGCGCTGATAAGGAAAAAAATATAGGAAAGGAAGAAAAAGAAGGGACTTATTGGAATCGGAGGAAAACCATATGGAGATTGGAAGGGAAGGGATGAGGGGAGGAGAATCTTCATGAAAAAAAAAAAGTTAGGAACGAAAAAAAAAACAAGAGAAAAAGAAAGTAAGAAGTGGGAGGAAGTGAGGGAGAAGAGGCATATGGGAGGGAAAGACGAAAGACAAGTAGAGAGGAGGTAGCAAAGTAAAAATGAGGAGAAAAGAGAAATATCAAGATGGAAAGGCAAAGGAATAGAGAAACGGAACATGCAAGAAATGAATGAGAGAATGAACATCTACATAAGTGAAAGATCAAGGGAACTGAGATATTTAAGTAGAGAAGGAGAACTGAGTGAGAGAAAACATAAGAGGAGAAAACAAGAACACAACAAGAACAAGAGAGAAATGGAAAAGAAAAAAACACACAGAAAAAAGAATATATATAAGGAGACAAATAAAACAGATGGAGAGAGAGAAAAATGAAAGAGAAAACAGACAAAAAAAGCAAGATATAAGAAGACGTGGAGACCGTAAAGAAAGAAATAGAAGAAGAAAGACAGAGGGAAGAAGATAATACATAAGAAAAGACAGGAAACGAAGAGGAAAAACACACAGAAGAACACAAAATAGAAGAAGACAAAGAACAGGAAGAAAGAACAGGAAAAGGAAAGACAGACAAGACAACAAGATGCAGGAAGGAGAGACAAGAGGACGAGACACAGGAGGAAGAGGAAGCGTGGGAACAGAGACACCTGGTGAACACGGAGCAGTGCATAGAGGCGGGACTGGCGAGTGTGTGAGTGCGGTGACAGTCCCCTCGCACCTCCATAAAGCGCCGCCCTGTCCACGCTGGCAACACACCATAAATGTTCCCGCCACTCCTCCGCTACTGCACGTACTGGAAAAGGCACCGCCACACTATAAACTAGAGCTTCCTATATGCAAAAAAAAAAAAAAAAAAAAAAAAAAAAAAAAGCGAACATAGTGAAAAGCTTCCTATATGCAAAAAAGAAGCGAAAAAAATATAAAAAAGAAGCGAAAAGGGTAGAAAAATGGTTCTTGTATGCAGAAAAGAAGCGAAAGAGATTTAAAAACTTCTTATATGCAAAAAAGGAAGCAAAAAGTGTGAAAAATGCTTTCTACATGCAAAAAGAAACGAAAAAATTGAAAAGGAGAGAAAAGGGTAAAAAAAAAAAAAAAAAAAGCTACATATACAAGAGGAGCGAAAAAAATAATAAA
>NC_087158.1:27349539-27412039 GCF_035594125.1 Scylla paramamosain | reverse complement strand
TGCCAAGGTACGCCCCTATCATACCTCCCCTACCTCTTACCTCCCGTGTTTACCTCCCCTCCTTCCCTCCTTTCCTCCAGTTCTTCCCTCCACTTTCGGATCCTCCATGCTCTTCTCTACTATGTTCACCTTCCCCTCCTTCCTTCCTTTCCTTCTTCTCTCCTTTCCTACTCTCTACATTCAGACCTCCTTCCCTCCCTCCCTCCCTCCCTCCCTCCCTCCCTCCCTCCCTCCCTCCCCCATTCCTTTCTTCTACTATGTTCTTTTTCACTTCTTGCACCACATAATTTTCTTCCTCTTTTTCTCTCCATTTTCTCTCCCTCTTCTGCTTGCTCCCTTTTGTGCTCCTCATTCACTCTTCACGTTCCTCTCTCTCTCTCTCTCTCTCTCTCTCTCTCTCTCTCTCTCTCTCTCTCTCTCTCTCTCTCTCTCTCTCTCTCTCTCTCTCTCTCTCTCTCTCTCTCTCTCTGTCTCTCTCTCGTCACATCCTTCCAACACGCCCTTGCATCTTTACCTCTCCCTCTCTCCCTCTTGCCCTCCCTTGTGTGTTCCCTTGAAGCACTGCATAAGGTCACTCTGTAAGGTCAGCCACTGCTTCTGGGCCTTGCATCCTGTTCCTCTTAGCCCCACTCTTCTCCTCTCTCTCTCTCTCTCTCTCTCTCTCTCTCTTTCTCTCTCTCCCTCGCGTTTTCTTTCTTGCCTTTCGCTTCTTCCTGTCATGCTTTTGATCATCATATTGCTCGTGTATTGCTACTCAGTCTCGTTTTTTATTTGTTTGTTTTTCTTCGTTTTTTTTATTGTTAATCAGTGTTTGTTTTTTTATTCGTTTTTTTCTATTATTTTTTTCCTGTCTTTTTTTATTTTTACTTATATATCTATTTTTATATCTTTTTTTTTATTTAACCTAAGTTACTTCTGGTTAATGTATCTGTACTTATTTTTTTCCTTGTAATTGTTTTTTTTTTACCTGTGTGGTTTGATTCTTACGTTAAGTTATTTTATTTTATTTTATTTATCTATTTATTTTTCTTGTTAATGAAGGAAGGTTGCTTCTTTTTTATGTACTTGTCTCTTTTTGCGATGATTAATCTCCTTTTACCTGTCTGATTGAACTCTCTGCACCTCAAGGTTATTTCCCTTTCACTTAATACACAAATACTTACTTTTATAATGATCTTTTATGTGTCTGTTTTACTTCCCACGTCGTGTTTCCTTCTTTATTAGCTGGGGTCATGTATACTTGATGTACATATACTTACATATATATTTTGTTTCCCTGCTTATATTACTTTTCACTGGATGCGACTCGTTACTTCTTGATCCGTTCTTTGATGTTTTCTTTATTTAGTTTCTGTGTTCTGTTTATTATCTGTTTTCTGTGTTGTATTTTCTGTTTCCTGCTCACAGTTTAGCTCGGAGTAGTTGTTCCTCGCGGGTGTATTTAACCTCGCTCACTATTTGCGTGCTCGCTGTTCATGTATTTCTGTCACATGTTCTTCGTTGTTCCTGTGTCTTGTTGTGAGTGTGCCTCAGTTAACATTTTCTGCAGTCATGCTGTTGATACATCTAACATACTCTTCACGTATTCAGTTATTTAGTTGATGCATCTAACACACTTTTTTTTTCCCCACGTTCCCTTCATAACACACACTTATTGATTGTTTCTTTGATTGAGCAGAAAGCAAGTCGTTCATTTTTTCAACTATTTTATTTTCTTCGTAACTGACTAACTCATTAAAGTATTTCGCCCTTATCACCTGTACTGAACATTATTTATGGTAAAGCAGGTATAAGCTGAATCCTTCCTACCAATACTGCATTTTACTCTCACCTACAACGCAACACCTTTCTCACTGTATATTTCCACCCTTTACCACCTGTACTGAACATTAATTCTATACTAGCAAAACATATATTTAATCCTTCCCAATCTCTACTGCATTTCATTTCCGCCTACAGTAGAACACCTTTCTCAGTATATTTCCAACCTTTACCACCTGCATTAACTACTATTTCATCCTATGGTAAAACACATATGCTTAATCCTTTCCAACTACAATATATATTTCCACCCTTTTCACTTGTACTGGTGCTGTTTCTTCCACTCGGCGGCTGCATCCCCTCCCTCCCGCGGCCTGCCAGCCAAGTTGCACCACTCGAAATTGTTTTTCCGAAGAAGCTACAGCAGTTTTAGGCACCAGAGGAAGCGACGCTGCCTAGAGGAGATTAATAATTCATCGCAGGTGATGGGGAGGGAGGGACAGGCGAGGCGAGGAGGCGAGGAAGGGGGACGGGCTGGCGGTGCGAGATGAGGAGGCAAGGAAGGAAGGAAGGAAAGAGAGAAGGGAGGAAGGAAGGGAGGAAGAAACGGGGGTGAGAGGAAGTCTGGTTGGAGGATTGGTAAGGAGTGACTGTGATGGTTGTAGGAAGGGTGCAAGGGTGAAGGAAGTTGAGGTGGACAAAGTTTGAGTGTGATAGTGTTAAATAGATGGGTGGTTTAGAGAGAATAACCGAAGGAAAATGGAAGAGCGAGAAAGAGATTGCTGAGATGAGTAAGGTGTGAGTGAATAGATGTGAGTGTGATAATGTTAGGCAGATGGGTGATATATAGAGAGTAACCAGAGGAAGAAGAGTTAGTAAGAAAGAGAAGGTGAGTAAGAGAAAAAGGTGTAAAGAAAGTAATCAAAGGAAGTACTTAGAGAGAGAGCGTAGGGAGATTAACAAAATAAGGGAAAGGCAAAGAAGGTAACGGTGAGGTGAGTGAGGTGAGAGTAAGACAGGTAAAGCAAGTTAAAGTCTGGGTTTAGATAGAGAGCAGGTAGGGAAGTAAAGAGAAGGGCAACGAATCATCAGTAATAAGTCTGGATGATGCGAGTACAAAAAAAAAAAAAAAAAAGCTGACAGCACTCGGCCAAATCTAAAAGAAAACGAAGGTTGTGGAGGGCACTGCGTAGTGGCCGACACACGCACAAAGGTCAATGTGGAGGTCACACAGAGGTCACGCAGGGGTCACGTCTACAGCATTGAGGTCAGGACTGGACTGAAGTGGAAAAAGGTGTAAAAAAATGGAACATAGAGAAGAATGTCACAAAAAAAAGAAACTTAATGCAAATGAAAATAAAGATTGCCAAGAAAATGCATGGAAATTATACTGTAAAGAAACAAGAAGAAGAAGAAGAAGAAGTATGAGAGGAAATAGGACACAAGGGAGAAGCGAAAGAAGAACAAGATAAGAACAAGGATATAAGAAGAAGAAGAAAAAAAAAAAAGAAGGGACATTTTTAGACGAAAGGAGAAGAGGTTGACGCACAAGATGGAAAGAGACAGAGAGAGAGAGAGAGAGAGAAAAGAAAAAAAGAGACGCAGAAAGAAAATGCGGAGGAAAGAAATAGAAGAAAAGAAATTGCTTGAGGTAATTCGGGCGAAAGAAAGTGTGAAGAGAAAATAAAAGAGAAAGAACGAAAAAGGAAATACAGGAATAGGAAATGAAGCTGAAAGTGAATCAGAAAAAAAGGAAGTGATGAAAATAAAATCGTTGGAGGAAAAGAAAATTTCAAGAAAGAAAGGGAGAAGACATAAAAGGGAGATGGAGGTGGGTGAGAAAAAATCAAAAGTAGATAAAGATGAGAAAATAACAAAGATGAAAAAAAGAAAAAAGATGAGACGGAAAAAGCAACGAAGGAAAGGAAAAAGATCCCGAGTCTTAAGAAAAAAAATGAGAAAGGAAAATAAAAGAAAAAAAGAGGAAAGAGAATTTTATCTAGATCATGTAAACGAGCAAATGAAAGTCTCATAGAAAAAGGAATAAACAAGACTGAAAAAAGACGCATATAAGGAAAATGAGAAGAGGAGAAAGGGAGCAAGAGAAGATGAGAAAAAAATATATATAAAAGGAGAGGGAGAAACGGAATGCAAAGAAGTATACACGAAGAAAGGAAAAAAAAATAAAGGAAATGAAAGAAAACTAAATAGAGATTATTAAACTCAGCAAATTGAACAAATAAAAAGAAAAAAAAATCATGGAAAAAGAGAATAAACAAGAGAAAAATGCAAATAATGGGAATGGAAGAAAGAGAGAGAAGATGAGGAAAAAATAAAAAGACAAGGAGAGAGAGAGAGAGAGAGAGAGAGAGAGAGAGAGAGAGAGAGAGAGAGAGAGAGAGAGAGAGAGAGAGAGAGAATATAGACGAAGGAGAAAGTTGAGCAGAACCATAATAAAAACTTTGTTGCATTACAGAACTTCACTACAACATTTAGACTTACCTGACTTGCCTCCTTCACTGACCCATCACATTTTTCTCTTATTTTTTTTCTTTTACTTCTCTTCCTCCCTTTCCTTTCCTTTTTGTCATTTTTTTCTTATCATTTTGTCTCGTATCTTTATTTGACTTGTTTCTCTCTCTTTTTTTCTTTTTCTTGTTTCGTTGTGTTTTTTTTTATCTTTTATTAATCTCTTCTGTGATTTTTTTTCATTTTTTTTGTGGTTATTTCTCATTTGTTTATTCTCTTCTCCCTTTCTCTTTTTTTTCATGTCTTATTCATCGTTGCCTCTCATTTCCTAATTCGTTCTTTAATTATCTCGGTTTTTCCACTTCTTATTTGTCGTGTTTTCTTTTATCTTTTATTAATCTCATTATTTTTTTTATTTCTTGTAGTTTTCTCTCATTTCTTTATTCTTTTTCCCTTCCTCTTTTATTCTTTTTATCAGTAGTTATCTCTCAATTACTTATTCGTTTCTTAATTAATTAATTTTATTTTTTTCACTCACCTCTTATTCATCGTTATTTCTCTTACTTATTTACATTTTTACTTGACTTCTTTTTACTTGTTTTTTTTTATTTGCATTCCTTTTACTAATCTTCTTTCATTTGTCTTCCCTCCTTTCATTCGTCGTCTTCATTTCATATATCTACTTTTTAACTAATCTTTTTTTTCCCTACCTGTCTTATTCACTCATCTTTTTCACTTGTCTTTTCAATTATCATATTTTTTCTACTTGTCTTCCATCCTTTCATTCATCGCCTTCATTGTCCTCATTATTTTCACACTCCAGTTTCCTTACCCATTTGTCTTCTCCCCGCCAGCATTTCATCTTCATCTCATCTTTCCTCCAGTCTCCGTACTCCTCTGTCTCTCCACCTGCACAACACTGGGCCGCCGCAATCAGCCTCTCTCCTCTCCTAATTGGGTGATAACAGTCACCAATCATCCACCAGAGACGAGGCCCACTTTCTTCATCTCTTTGTACCGTAGCTATGGGAAGTCCTTTAATTTCCCTTTTTCCTTCCGCCCATCCTTCTGTACACCGTTAATCTTCTTTCTCGTCCTCCTCGTTATTGTTGTTGTTGTTGTTGTTGTTGTTGGTGGTGGTGGTGGTGGTGGTGGTGTTGATGTTTCTTTCTTCTTCTTCTTCTTCTTCTTCTTCTTCTTCTTCTTCTTCTTCTTCTTCTTCTTCTTCTTCTTCTTCTTCTTCTTCTTCTTCTTCTTCTTCTTCTTCTTCTTCTTCTTCTTCTATATTCTCTTTGACCTCTATCGTGGCGTCATAATTATCGTCGTCATCATTGTTGTTATTCTATTCCTTCTCCTCTTTCGCTTCATCCTCGACCTCTTGCTTTTCCTCCTCCTTCTTTTTTTTCCTCCTCTTCATTCCTTTTTGTTTTTCGTAAATTTTTCATCATTATCATTATCTTTATCCTCTTCTTCATCATCTTCTTCTTCTTCTTCTTCTTCTTCTTCTTCTTCTTCTTCTTCTTCTTCTTCTTCTTCTTCTTCTTCTTCTTCTTCTTCTTCTTCTTCTTCTTCTTTTTCTTTTTCTTCCTCTTCCTCCTCCTCCTCCTCCTCCTCCTCCTCCTCCTCCTCCTCTTAAAGATCAAGTAATCACAACAAGTCTTTTATAACCACGACATGATTGACCTGTGTGTGTGTGTGTGTGTGTGTGTGTGTGTGTGTGTGTGTGTGTGTGTGTGTGTGTGTGTGTGTGTGTGTGTGTGTGTGTGTGTGTGTGTGTGTGTGTGTGTGGCCTTCATCATGTTACAGAATTAGGAGGCATTTCACTTTGATTACGCTCGTGAGATGACCAAAAAAGATAAAAAAAGAAAAAAGAAGGAGGTTCTAGTTAGTATTACAAGAGCACAAAGCAATATTGTGAAGTCAGGAATTAAACTTGAGGACGCACGAGGGAGGGAGAGGAGAGAGAGAGAGAGAGAGAGAGAGAGAGAGAGAGAGAGAGAGAGAGAGAGAGAGAGAGAGAGAGAGAGAGAGAGAGAGAGAGAGAGAGAGAGAGAGAGAGAGAGAGAGAGAGAGAGAGAGAGAGAGAGAGAGGAAAGAAAGAAGGTGCTTGGATATAATACGTTTTTTTTTCTTATATGCGTTCAAACGTGGCATTTCATTGGTTTGTTTTGTCTTTTCCTTCGGTCTCGCATTGCTTCGTGCCTGGAGACTTTTATTTCGATTTATATTTCGTTGTATCATTCTGTTCATACGCGCCGAGAGAGAGAGAGAGAAAGAGAGAGAAACCTAACCAACAGACAGACAAACCAAGTGATGTACAAATCTCATAAGGGCGAAGCAAGGGAGGATGAATGAGTGACATGCTAAAAGAAGAACATTTTTATAGGGAGCCTTGCATATGACAACACAATTTACTGGAGTGGTTGGGAGGATGCTTTGCGACACCCTGAGCTGCTCTTTGGATGCTGCGGGGCTTTTGGCTAGGATATCTGCTGGCTCTTAGTCTACCCCTTCCTTTAAACCTCAGTAAATCTCTCCTCTGTAAGTCCGCTCCCCTAGAAACCTGTGTAAGCCTCTTTGCTGTGAACCTCCAGTCCTCGCCTCACCCCGCGCCTTTCCAGCCTCCCCGCCTCCGCCAGTAGCAGCCTCAGAACAATGCCTCGTGGAGTTGCCGTTCGTGGAGTAATTGGAGGAGTGTGAATAGGGAGGGAGCAGGTGATGTGTGCCCCTTCACGGAGATGGGAGGGGAATGAGAAAGAGATGGTTAAAGATAGAAGAGAAACGGCCATATGAAGGAGGAAGATGAGGAGGTAGGTGGTTAAAGAGAGAAAGGTACCACCGTGTTTGCGAGTGGAGGTCTGCTGGAGTTGTAAAGGCTCCATACTAAGGTGGCTTTCTGTTAGGCCTAATTCATAATGGTGTGGGTGTGAGGGAATGTTCAGGGGAGGAGTACAGACAGTGGGTACCTGCAGTAATGACACCTCAGACGCCCTGGAGGAGGAAAGCGAAAAGTTCCATAGGTGTTATGTACCGAAGCAGGTCACAGTGTCCATGGGAGCGGGGTCTCAAAGCAGAGGTAGTGTATTTATAAGGCATGCGTGAGGTTGAGGTAGCAGGGAACAGTAAGAGAGGGATTCACTGATTGAATGAAGGCCCCGCAAGTCTTATGGCAGTGCGTGTAGGGAGAGAGGAAAGGCAGGATAAGGATGGTGACGCAAAGCAAGCCTTGGGAAAGGTTAAGGAATTATAGGGAAGGGCGAGGCAGAGCTTGGAGGGGCGGGGAGGTGTCAGGCTACGGAGGGAAGGGGACAGTAAACGGGCTGCTGTTGTTGTTATTGTGTTAGTTGAGTTGTTATTGTTGTGGTGGTTGTCGTGATGGCGGTCATGGCTGGTGTAATTGCTGCCGCTGGTGCTGTTATTATTATTGTTGTCACGGCTGTCAAAAATAAACACCTGGAAATTAAGAGCTTTATTGTGTATTTATTTTTTATGACGCGTTGGCAGAGCGAGGGTCGGGCGCCGCGTGAAGCAGCACCCGCGCTACACCGCCGCGTTCCCTCTAATGGCCTGAATCCATTCCAATACAAATGTTCATCACCTCGACACTAGCACCAATTTTTTGCGGCTCACATCTATATAACAGACATTTATTTACTGCAGATAATCCAATTTTTATATTGATTACCACATTGTCCATCCAGAACACGTGCATCTGTGCTCACTTGTCATTTATTTGTTTCAAGTATTACCAAATGAACAATGTCGGAGCATAAACATTATGTAAATATTTGATGCACATAAAACTGAGTTAAGGGGCGTCACTTATTAATGCGCTGGTTCATCCACTGGCCGGTCAGCCTCGCTGGGCGCCGCCGTCCCGGGACCCGCCAGGAGCGGCGCTCAACTCTGGTGGCCGCCGCGCGCCTCCCACACACGCCACTTGATGGCTATTTGAACTTTAAACCTTTCACTCGGCTGTTGGGCTTTAAGCACTTGTATCCTACCGTATAATTACACCAGGCCAACAAGAGATGTATCCACCAGCCGCCCCACTCCCCCACGTCCCCACGCCCCCACGCCTTCACTCCCCCACCCCCATTCCCCTTCCCCCGAGCCTGGAATCCTGGAGTTAATGAGTTAGCCTCGGGATATTGAGCTGTCTGTCACTGCCAAGGTATGTGCCCATATTTCCCGCGCCGTGCGTCATCCTGTAGCTGGTGCACCACGCCGCGCACCTGCGTCCCAGAACAGAGAGTGATGATTTCAGTAATGCTCCAACACAGTAGATGAAAGCAAGAACTGAGCTGGCACGTGCTCATCCGGGTTCTGTCTGTTGAGTTATCATGAGTGTCCTCCTGAGCGTCATGAGGCTTACTGATGCAGCGAAGATACATCCAGTGTTGGCAAATGGTACGTGTGCCGTGGTGCCTTTCCGAGGTCCACTCATAACACTGGTGCTGGCAGAACTCTCAGCTCGCTAATTTTGGCCTCCCAGGGTGGTGGTGATTCTGGCCGATGTGTAATGCGCGAAAATTGCCAGACATTGGCAGGACTTGAGAGCGGGTCCTACTATCGTCGCCCCTTGGTATTGCCCTGCTAAGTGTCACTTCTCTTTGCTCAGCTCTCACTCCCCCGACCTTCACCTTTATCAGTAATGTCATTCCTCCTTTGTAATTTTACCCAATGGCGCAGCTGGCGTGAGGAACATGCTCACTGCTGCCTTGCCTCCACTTAGGTGAGAGTCGTGATGACCGTAATGCTGAACTAATGGTTCTTGGAAGTCTGTAGCATATTTTGTACGGCTTATGTATCACGCTCACCGTGAACTACAAGATTTTGGTAACCTGTATTTTCCAATTTTCCTTACGTTGCCAGAACAGCTCCACTCCTTTAACGTTGTTGTAATGGAGGCAGGAAATGGTCTACTTGTTTGTCCTCGTCTGACCACAGAAAACAGTCTAGTATTCCTGATTCTATTCATTCATATCATCTTGAGAACTGTCTTGCAATGTATACGCTTGGTGATTCCTTTCACTTTCACTGAAGTTTTACCGGCAATGTCTCTAGTAGCAGATATTGAACTCTCAGATGAAATTCCTGTTTTGTGCTTGCTCAACGAGCTTCTCAATGGACGCACCACGAACCCCTTGGACGAGACACAAGGCAAGACGAAATCCTCCACCCAGGGACTCCTCGCTGCCTCTCAGCTTGATGTTTCATTCGCCCAAGTTAGACCAAATATCAGAGCCCCGGCTAAGCCACGCAGATCCCATTTTTCTAGGGAAGAGTCTCGTGGCTCAGCGCTGGCGGCTCCGAGTGGCAGTCTCCGCTCCTCGCCCCTCGCCCCGCGCTGCACGACGCCCTATGTGTCTGTGTCAACCGCTTGCTAAGATACGATGCCTCACGCCCTCACTGTGTGTTTGTGTGCGTGTGTGTGTGTGTGTGTGTGTGTGTGTGTGTGTGTGTGTGTGTGTGTGTGTGTGTGTGTGTGTGTGTGTGTGTGTGTGTGTGTGTGTGTGTGTGTTCATGATAAATTAATTAAGACATAAATAACAATATATATATGACTATAAAGATAGATTGATAGATAGAGGAATAGATAGACAAATAGATTATAGGTACATGATTAAAGACAGATTGGCAGACAAACAGCAAACAGAGAGACAGATAGACAGACAGATGGACAGACAGACAAATAAACAGGTAAACAGACAAACAGACACACAAATAAACAGGTGCACAGAAAAAGCAGACAAAACAAACAGGTACTCAAACAGACACACAAATAAACAGGTGCACAGAAAAAACAAACAGACAAGAATAAACAGGTACACAGACAAACAGACAGAATGACAATGCCTCTCCGCCAGCACACCATCAAATCATGCTTACTGCTACAATTACACGATCAACAACAAAGAGACATGTCGTGACCTGTTCTCGGTAAACCCACTCGTGACAAATGCCTTTCCTGGAGCTGGCCTGATGAAACACAGCACGAATCATCAAGTAACGCCGTCCCTGCCTGTGCTGCCCTGAGCGTGAAGCAGCTGCGGCGCCTCCATCATGACGGATCAGAGACCAATCCTAACTTTAGCTCCTTGTGTTGTGCGTCTCTCCCGGTGCTTCTCACTCACTCACTCACCTGCCCACCGCCTGCTCATCTCCTTGGCTTCTTGACTGCTTGACTTGGTTATCTTAATCATGTCTATCTGTCTTGTTGGTTGGTTTACTGGTGAGTCGTCTGTTTGTGTGTTTATTTGTTTTGTCTGCGTTAATGGGTATATCTGTCTGTTTTATCTGTCTGTTTCGTCTGTCTTGTTGATATCTGCTTTGATTCTTGCTTATCTGTCAGTTTTGCCAGTATATCTGTGTACGTTTCCCTGTGCTTTATTCTACCTATCTATCTATCTATCTATCTATCTATCTATCTATCTATCTATCTATCTATCTGTCTATATACTTATCTAACTCTTTCTATCTATCTATCTGTCTATCTGTCTGTCTGTCTGTCTATCTATCCATCTATCTATTTATCTATCTTTATATCTACTTATCTAATTATCTAGCAGTCTATCTAGCTTTCTGTATATCTATCCGTCTATCTATCTATCTAACTATCTATCTATCTATCTATCTATCTATCTATATATCTATCTATCAATAGTCCAGCAGCACTTTTCGTACAAGCTCTCGGTGGTATTACATCAAAATATGTGTCGAGGACCCTTGTGCTTTATTTATTATTAACATTGTGGCCACTTTTTTCTTCCTGAGTGAGCGCTGCGGTGAATGGGCCTGACCTCAAGTGTCTCTTGGCCCGAGGGAATCTTGTACAATGTTTATCGGTGTGTTTTTTTGGCCTCCCGCCGTTTCGTCTGCGGTCTTTCTCTCTCTCTCTCTCTCTCTCTATCCTCCAGGCGAAATTGCTCTCCTGCTATATCCTCTTTGGTTTGACGTGCACTCCCTCCACGCGCCAAGGAACGCTCACTCTCCTCTCTCTCTCTCTCTCTCTCTCTCTCTCTCTCTCTCTCTCTCTCTCTCTCTCTCTCTCTCTCTCTCTCTCTCTCTCTCTCTCTCTCTCTCTCTCTCTCTCTCTCTCTCTCTCTCTCTCTCTCTCTCTCTCTCCCTCCCTTCCTCCCTCCCTCCCTTCCTCCTTCCCTCCCTTCCTCCCGTCCTCCCTCCCTCCCTTCCTCCTTCCCTCCCTCCTTGGGTCTGGACTCGAGGCTCTTGACACACGTTCATTTCATTCTCTGTTGATTCAGTTCTTGGGTCATCTGGTACAGCTGAACGTGGTGACTTCACTTTTCCTGCGGTAGTGATGGTAGCAGGATGGTCACACTCCCACACACTTGGACACACACACACACACACACACACACACACACACACACACACACACACGAGAAAGAGAGATAGAGAGAGAGAGGGAGAGAGAGAGGAAGCGACATGGCAACAGACTTTGAAATGCTTGAAAGCACTGCAAGTTTCAGCAAGAATTCGCCTTTCACGGGATGGAAAGTTGCTGCATGACAACGGAAGCTGATTGACTGATTGACTCACGCGCCGCGACAACACAGTCATATCGCGCTGCAGAAAGGCCCTTCGTGTGGGTGTCCGTGGGCAGGCGGCTGTTGTCATGGGAACCTGCGACGCCGGGAACAAAGCACGGGCTGAATGGAGCGACTGTGGGCCGAACCATCACCCGGCGAGGATGAAGCCACTAAGATAGCGTCAATGGTGGTGTTGATAGCGGCATGGCGGCCTACAGGCATTAATATCATGGAAATGTTTGTCGGACCGGCGTGCTGTCATGGCTGAAGGCGCGAGATGAGACTAGCTGTCCCTCTGAACACTCGGATACACACACACACACACACACACACACACACACACACACACACACACACACACACACACACACACACACACACACACACACATACAAATGCTGCAGGAAGAAAGTCAGCAGCAGCGGTCACCAGGAGCAGCAAGACCTTTTTTCGTATCTTCCCTCAAGCCCACAGCCTCACAAGAATCCCTCCCACATTCCTCCCGCATCCCTCCGCCCCTTGCAACTCCTGGCCAACGAAAACCTCCCGCGGGAGTCTGCCGGGGAGGGTTTGATGTATACGCCTCCAGATGGAAACAAAATCGGAAAGAAAATAACCAGCTTTTAATGGACGCTGAGTCAGTGTTTTGCGTCCAGCGCGGTCACGGGGCGAGGAGGAAAGTGATTTAGAGCGAAAACTTACAATATTTGCGAATGTGCGAGTATTTGAGGGAAAGAAAACCAGGCAAGGAGAAGGAGACGGGAGGGAAGGAGCATCAAGGAAAGAAGGAAAGGAGTTGGAAAAGAGGCGGAAAAGATCAAGTGGAGAGCAGGAAGGATTAGACGCAGGTAAAACGAGGTGCATTACAAGGCGGTCACTCCCTCGGAAGACCCCAAGTGGATGGAGGGAGTAGAGGAGGCCCTGGCAGTGGCGGCGGTAGTGGTGGTGGTGGAAGTAATGGCGGTGTGTGGTGGCGGTTATAGATGGGTGCTATTCCCAGTTTGTCAGTCTTAGGGAAGGGCGCGGCGTCCCCTGCAGTCTCCGCCTCCAGGGGCCGAGGGCTGGAGAGTGATTAGCAAGGGACGAGGAAAAAATGGTGAATCTTATAATGAAATTTCCCTCCCCTCTCTGGCAGATAATGCAATATTTCCTGCCATACCGACACGTAGCTTGGGCTTTTTGAGCTCTGCCCCTCGTAAATCTTTAGTATGTGATGATTTACCGGCACAGAGAGAGAGAGAGAGAGAGAGAGAGAGAGAGAGAGAGAGAGAGAGAGAGAGAGAGAGAGAGAGAATCATTGCCAGTAAGCCATTGTTAAAGAGAAGCTTTCTTATTGTACCTCTCCTTTGTTGGGCCTCTCCTGCAGCGCCCTTTGTTGCCTTGTCCGTCACACCGCGCCCTCCGCCTTGCCGCCCCTACACACACACACACACACACACACACACACACACACACACACACACACACACACACACACACACACACACACACACACGAGCATCATTGGGTTCAGCCTAAACAGTTTCACGCAAACTACATTAAAAAAAAAAACCCATAGATTCCCTCTTTTTCTCTATCTCTCTTTTTTATTGGTGGGGTGGGGGAGGGAAGGGTGTTGGGGGGACCGTCACGTACGTTGTTGATTTCATTACCAAGGGTGTGAGGTTTGAAAGGCTTCCCGTGTTTTTGTTATTGTTGCTTTTGTTGTTTGTTGTTGTTGTTTGTGTTGGCGGCGGCGGTGGTGGTAATGGTGGTGGTGGTGGTGGACTAGGTGAAGTTGTTTGTTTGTTGTGATCCATAGAAATTATCTATATACTCATTTATCTATACATATCTATTTGGTAGCATCAGTGTTATTGTTTTTTTTTTTTTTTTTCGTTGTCTTTTGATCTTCAGCTATTTGTGTAATTGTTCCTTTCCTTCCCTGAATCAAGAGTAGCTTTTCTGGTTCACGTTAGCGGTGATGATTGATTGCATTGCTATCATTTTCGGCGTTTCTTGATCTTTAGCTTTGTATTTTCTCGTTTGTTGCCGTAAGCGAACTGTATTTTAGAACTGACAGCAATGGTCTCTTTTTTTGTGTGTGTGTGTTTTAGTAGTAGCCTTTGTGATATTATTTTCGATGTCTTCTTGGTCTTTATCTCTCTGTATATTCTTTCCCGTCTCAAAGCAACTGCATCCCACTTAGTATATTGGACAGTCAAGCTTCCTATAGCTATTTCCCTCACCGTAGACTCGTCCTCATGAAGGCAAAATATGCAACACCACTCACAGGAATCGCAAAACAACAGCCACGTTCACCAGTGTTCATAAATTCAAGGACAAGCATGAGAGCTGGCGACAGTGAGCGGGGAGCAGGTGATGCAGAAGGCCTGAGATCAAATCCACCCCACAACCTGCACTTACACGCCACTTACACCCCGACAAGTGCCTTAAAATTGTCCTCGCTTCTCCGGACTCCATCTTTTATTCCGTGGCCTCGCGTCAGGAATGGCGGGGAGCACAGTCTCATACAGAAGTATATATATTTATCCGCCGCCATCACCACAGGCGGCGCACCGAGTGTAATATACTCGTAAAGCGTGTTTTTGGAGCAAACTGCGAGGGTGTGTGGAAAGAAAACTGTCCTTGGGGAGGATAAATGATGAGCTTATGAGACAACAAGAGGAGAGCGACAAATTAAAAAGGAGAAGCAACAAGGAAGAGGAAGACTGGCGTTTGCATGAGATGGAGGAAGGAAGGACGAATAATGATTGCGTGACGAAAATGAGGTGAATCTTTTTACGAAGCGGAAAGAAAAAAAAAAAAATTCGAGTGATGAGGCGAAGGAATAAAACGGTGAGCACACAGAGGCTTCAGGGACGCCTTTCGGGATCCAGCCAGTCTTGTGAGCCTCAGATAGAATTACTCCAATTTCCATCCTCCTCCATCTCCCTGCTTCTCATTCCCTTCCTCTACCTGTCACTCCTTTACATTCCTCTCATTATTAACTATTTCCCAGCAGAGAGAGAGAGAGAGAGAGAGAGAGAGAGAGAGAGAGAGAGAGAGAGAGAGAGAGAGAGAGAGAGAGAGAGAGAGAGAAAGCCATTTGCCAGAGGCCTATCACCTTTGTACTGCCTAGCATAGCGCCCCCTTCCTCCCTCTCCTACTCCGTTACTTGCTCCTCCTCCTCCTCTACTCCACTACTCCGTTACTCAGCCGCACTCCCTCACTTCTTCCACTCCGCCAGCCGTCATACAGTCAACACGTTTTGTACTCTAGCGTAGTGCCTCGTTACTCCCTATCCTACTCTATTATTTTTTCCTACTCCGCTACTCCGCTACTCCGAAGCTCCCCCTCACAGCTTCCACTCCGCCACTTGCCATACAGTCAGCACGTCACATCCCAGCGTCGGTGTTCGCCTCACCAGCCCCGCACAAACCCTCCAGAGCAGCCCTCCCGTCCCGGCTGCCTTCCTTAGCGGTCCCCGAGGCCTGGCTGAGGTGTGGCGAGGCGGAATGCAAGTCCCGCTCAGCACATCCAAACACACTGGCGGTGAAAGGTGTTCGAGAACTGAGCGAATGGAGTTTTTTTTTCTTTTTTCTTTTTGTATTCCTCCCTTTGATTTATTTATATTTTTCTTTCTTTCTTTACGACTCCTCTACGCTGCACCTCCCTCCCTCCCTCCCCTCCCTCACTCTTTCCCTTCCTCCCTCCCTCCCTCCCTCTGTCCTTCCCTACCTTCCCCCAGTTCCTTTTTCCACTTCCGATGAACTGTCCAAAGTATTCAAATGTCCTTCCAACACGAACTTTTTTTTCTCTCTCCTTACTTTCCTTCCTTTCTGTTTATTCTTTTTTCTTTATTTGGTGCCCTGACCGGAGGCGCTCGTTCGCTTGGCAGTGTTGTCCTTCATTCTTTTGAGGTGGCAGTCCCCCTTTGCCCCTCTCCTCGTCTCCTTCAACTCCTTCCCTCCTTCACTTCCCCAAAGGACACGCCACACTCGCTCGTCCCCTGCCTTGAAGCGCCTCCCTACAAAGCCATTTGCTGAAGGAGGAGTAGGAGGAGGAATAGGAGGAGGAAGAGGGGCTGGAAGAGGAGTAAGGAAGGAAAGAGAGGAAAAGAAAAGAGAAAGGAACTGAAGGAGGGTTAAATGACGGTGAAGATAACTAGACCAAAGGGAAAGGAGGAGGAGAAGGAGGAGGAGGAGAAGGAGGAGGAGGAGGAGGAGGAGGAGGAGGAGGAGGAAGGAGGAACACGGAGAGAAAGACAGGGAAAGAAAAAGGGAAATGAACGGAAGGAGAGTGAAGGTAAAGACAATTGGAATTAACCCTTATTTTTTTTACTTACAATGTTTTAGTGGTGGTGGTGACGGTGGTGTGGATGCAGGGGAGTTTAAGGATGCAGTTCTGCTTGTGGTGGTGGTGCTTGGTGTTGTGTTGGGTGGTGCAGGAGTACGCGTGGTGGTGAGTGTGTTGGTGTACTGGTGTTGGTGGTGAGGCGTGTGGTGATGGAAGTGCTGATGAAGTTGTGGAAGAGTTATGGAGAGAGAGAGAGAGAGAGAGAGAGAGAGAGAGAGAGAGAGAGAGAGAGAGAGAGAGAGAGAGAGAGAGAGAGAGAGAGAGAGAGAGAGAGAGAGAGAGAGAGAGAGAGAGAGAGAGACCTACAGGGAATAAAGGGAAAAATAAATCAAACCACTTTATCTTGTCGACCAACGGATTTAATGACACTCTTCTCAAATTTCCAAAGCTGAGATATAAACACAAAATATACGATAGTTACATCTCTGTTCCACCTATACAGACGTTCTCCACTTAACACTTACACTTTAGTAGTACTTTTTAAGCTTACTTTACCCACTTCAGTATTCTTTAAGATTACTTTTTTCTGCCCCTCGTCTGAAAGGGGTGGAAAAATAGTTCTGTACATGATTCATTTTAGTGTATGAGTATAATGTGACACAGTGTTCCCTTTTACTGCAATACAAAAATGCTGGAAACTCGCGGCAGGTGTTCGTGTTGAGATATTACATTTGTTCTTGATAGTGATGATAATGATGAAAAAGTGGTGTACAGTGATTCTATTGGTAGCGGTAGTGGTATTGATAGCAGTAGCATTAATATGTATACAATGGTTATGAGTACTGGCCAATGTCGTTATTGTTTCACCACTGGAGTGTTACTGGGCTGCTCAAGACGCACTCTGCCTTTAATACAATACAGTAACTAAGCATCTCCAGTCAGTCCTTCATGTCTCCAAGATACGACCGCTGCCAAGTGCGTGCCTGGACCTCCGTCAGTGTACTCATCTTTGCTCCGTAGAAATCAAGAGGAATTTTTGAGACTTACGAATGAAAATCTGGGCGTGGCATGAGTGACGAATGGCTGTGAATGAGGCGTCTGAGTGCTGCTGACGGGACTCCCACTCCAGGACTCCTTCCCTCACCCGTGCAGACCCTTCACTCCAGGTCACGCAAACTTGTGCTTCGTGAAATACTTGAAGAGTTTAATCACCTCCTCTTCGTCCTCTCGTAGGGTGATCCAGGTGGTGCGCGTGACGTAACAGAGCTCGACTGGCGCTCTGCAGGGGACTCATCAAGCACTCCGACACTGTACAAAGCTCCTCTAGGACATACAAAACTAGATCATGACAACAGTGAACACAGTGACGATGTGTTGTTACTCGGCCTGAAGGTTCGCAGCGCAGTGACTCAGCAGTGACCTAGCAGTGGCTGGGAGAGTGATAAGGCCTCGGTTAAGGCTACAGCATCAGGCTCGTGGCTGTCCCGCGGAACAGTGTGGAGACCAGCGAGATACAGGCGCCTAAGAGACGTTTGGGGATCGCTGGGGGACATCTACTTTTCCCTTTTGAATATAGCAAGGGAGAAATCTGCAGCGCGGGAGGGAGATTAGTGCCAGCCGTGAGGTAGAGCCCGGTGGAGGTATACGGCCGTCCCAGTCCAGTGAGGGCGGGAGGGGTGGAAGGGCGGGAGGAGGTAGGATCGCTTTTTCCATCGTTATTTTTGTGTGGCTCGTCGGGGCGACCTCAGGCGGAAACTGGGGCCTCGCCGCCACAGCCAGTGCTGCCCCCGGCATTCCAGGATGCCGCGGCAGGAGCAGTGGAGGCAGCGGCAGCCCCGTAGTCTGTTAATTGGCAGGGGCTGAAGGGAGGAATCAATTCAAACAGCAGTTTTATTCGTTCCATTAAGGCTTAAAATGATGTAACATGTTTTATTCATATTTCGATAAAGTCTTTAGTAAATGGTAGTACCGGTTATGGAATACTGCAAACCGACAACAGCTTAAATCGGACGCCAAAATTTTTATCGTGCACCCCTTCCCCTGTCGCCTGGCAGTGCCCTCCGGTGCCATCCAGCTGTCTGGCGTCCTTGCAACAACTGTCCGTCACACACTAATACCTACTCTTTTCCTTGCAGCGCGGGGCAGCTTTACTTCTCGCGGGACGCACCAAGCATCGGCTGACTGGCTGCCGCCACTGGACGAGTGACCTTCCTACGACACAAAGTAAGGAAGTCAAAGTGAACCTTTCTTCCTCAGGTGATGTGTTTACTCAGGGTGCGGGGGGTCCACTTACGCCCCAATATTGGATCAACGTCACGGGGGCGTGTGGCCCAAATTTCCGAAAGTCGAGGCTTGTTCTAGCGAGAATTTGAGGCGACAGCTGGGAGTTAGGGATGGGGGGCGACGGTCCGGTACTTCAGGCAGCTTTTAGGGCGCCGGTCACTGGGTGACAGAGAACGAAGGCCACCGGGCCCCGCTCGACACTCGCTGGACTGGGGTGGACTGAGGTGGATGCTGAGCTAACACAGCAAACACTTCTCACAAAGGACAGTCGTAATATTTCTATTATTCTCCTGGACTCGTAAAACGAATAGCCTCTACGTATATCTTATATACTTTGATTACATTTTTACGAGTATGTTTAGCAAAAGCTACTGCGCTAGTGTCTTCAGGAAGCGAGAGGGTTGCTACTTTCCGGTCACCGCCACGAAGGTGTGCTGCGCGGGGATGGGAACGCCCGCGTGCACTAACTGGTGAGTGGACGTGGCAGAGCTACGGGCAGGAGGCTGACTATGGCTCGCTAGGGAGGGAAAGCGTGAGGTTTTGGGGACGGGGCACGCCTGCACCAGGGTGGGCTTACCCTCCTGTGTTCCGACCCCGGGGCACGTTGGGACGCGGCCACACCCTGGGTCGCGGCCACACCCTGGAACGAGGCGACAAGATTTCCTTTTCCTGGACGACACAGAGGCACACCTCGTGGCCGCCGCTCCTAGTGAACACTGGCGCCTAATCAAATTTGAGCTGACTTGGCTGCGGCAAAACACTGAGCTGTTCTAACATTACACTAGTTCAGGGGGCGAGGGAGGGGCTATACCGGTTCAAGAGGACACATCGAAGCCTTATCCTTGTATCTGTTTAACACCTACTCTGCTACACACTGAGGACGAGGGAGCCGCGACCCTCATGGCGGTCAATGTGTGCTGCCTGGTCGGAGCAGATTGTTGGTGCCGAGAAGTGATGGCGGCCGCGTTCCTTGACCGGCACTGCGATCTGGTGTTGCGGTCTGTTCCTTCTGCTTTAGGGAGGTGTTTAAGGCGTCCGTGGAAATGATGCGCTTAATTTCGTGGTAGTGTTTAAAGTGGCTCTCTTTCTTTCACTATGAGGACACCAGATGCCTGTGTTGTTGAAGGAATATCACAATTATAGGCGTTTGTCACCGTGTAACTGTCCAAAGAAGGGAAATGGTCTTAACCTCGTGTGTGTGTGTGTGTGTGTGTGTGTGTGTGTGTGTGTGTGTGTGTGTGTGTGTGTGTGTGTGTGTGTGTGTGTGTGTGTATGTGTGTGTATGTGTATCTGTGTGTGCGCGTGTGTGTGTGTCTGTACGTGTGTGTGTATGTGTTTCTACTCCGCGTGACGTGTTGGAGGCGGAGGGAGGACGAGAAGCAGAGTGCGAAGTGGTGGTATGAGGGAGCGGTGTGTGGTCGCGGCGGGGCGGCAGACATCCTTCATCCTCCAGCCAGCAAGAGGCGTGATCATGGACACGTACCGTTTACATTTGAAGAGACTGAGTATACACTGTCTTAGTAAAGCTGAGAAGTTGTGTAGAGGTCTTGATGAGATCCGCACACCTTAAAACACCCTCAGGTGCATCATCCAGTGGTGTTGCGGGAATTTCTGCGCCTCTGGGACGACGTCAGGGTGTTGACGCGTCGAGGAGCAGATGCGGGGCGACGTCAGGAAGACCTACAGGAGACTGTCTGGTCGCTCTTTTACCCATTTCTCGATCTGCGGCAGCTTGCAAATCTTTTCCACGTGTTTCTTGAGGCGCGGGACGGCGTCCAGGGAGCCCTCGTGTTGGACAGCGACCTGGCTCAAGTAGCAGGCGGTGAACACGTCCACCCACGTCATCTGGCGGTGAAATACAATGTTACTCATGAATTCAATCTCACACAACCTACACACAAATAGAATTGTAAAGTGTAACTATTCTGCCTCAGTCAGCCATTCCAAAGAAAATTTAAGTTTTAACGCGATGCAGTGCTAATGATGGTTGTCAGTCATTTGGCAGAACCTCACCTTTGAGCCGCAGAACCACTCCCGCCCCTCCAGTCTGCGGTCCAGCTCCCTCACGGTGGGCGGCAGCGTGGTGGTGTTGAACTCCGCGGCCAGCATCTTGTACTTCTCGGTCTCGTTCGCAAGTCTGTCGAGAGAGTGAGAGATATTACTTACTGGTGGTGGCACTCAGCTGTGTTACTGACGCGGCTCTCAAGAACTGCTCGTCTGCTGTGTGTTAGCGTCAGGTAATAGACTCATGTAAACACACACACACACACACACACACACACACACACACACACACACACACACACACACACACACACACACACACACACACACACACACGGAGAATAGCCTCTCCAAGTTATTTTTCACAAGAGTAAAGTAATTAAATTTTTGAAGCGTCATATGTGTCATTACCCATACGTTGTTGTTGTTGTTGTTGTTGTTGTTGTTGTTGTTGTTGTTATTTTTGTTGTTGTCATTATTATCATTATGTTCTCTCCTAAACCGTGCACTATAATGACGGAGGTGGGCGTGGAAGAAGGGAAGAAAGGAAGGGAGAGAATGGAGGCAGGCGAGGAGAGGAAGTAAGGGAGGGCGTGGAGGTTGGCGTGGGACAGGGAAAGTAAGCAAGGTAGGGCATGGAGGCGTGGAGGCAGGGAGGCTGACGCACCACTCATGTGAAACCAAAAACGCAGTGAAACATTGAAGAAGCTCAGCGCGCACACATCCGATTTACACTTTTGTACAACGCAAGGCCAATGAGATAATGCCCCCGTGAACTTTGCTGCACAGAAAGACTCACTTTTCCTGTGGTATGAACATGAAAAAAAAAAAAACAGCTAAATAAAAACGTAGGATATTCTCTTCTTGCTGTGCTGCGTTGCGTGTAAAATCTGGCTTAGGGGGAATACTTGGTGGATGATGAGTGAGGTGGGTGACGCGCTCCGGCCTCCCCTTACCGCGGTGTTGGGCCCTGAAAGACACGTGCAGGTCTCCGTGACAGCCTCGTTTGTTTAGTTCATCCGCATATGATCCTCTGAATATCTTGTGGCTGACCGAGATAGATTATTTGCATGACATGGCTTGATTTGACCTGACTTCCGGGTCATGCAGCATGTCATGATGCCCTTTGGCTTGAGGTCACGTCCCTTCCGGCCGCACCTGTGATTAGGGGTCGTGACATTCTAACACACGTGGCGTAATGCACTGGCCGCGGCTTTGTGGAGGGACGGGGAGGGAAGGTCTTTCACAGGGAGTTAAATAATGTTGTTTCGCTGCTATGTTCAGTGAGGCGTGTATTCTTTAACACTTTCTTCTCTCATACATACTACAAAGGCTATAGAGATGGTTAGTTACATTCTCATGGGTGGTTTTCTCATTGATGGTGCTGATTCCTTATCAAACTATCAATAGAATAAAAGAAATACACTTGAAAAACCAAACAACGTCCACTTGGATCTGTTGAAAGTTACTGAAGACGCTAAAACATTGAAGAATACGACCCTGAGTTCCTGCTATAAGTTAAGTGTTGTTCAGTTGTGCTCGACAGTATGCGTTGATAAATACCAGTGTGCAATATCTGATGTATGTCACAGAGAGATCATTTGTTATCCATGTTAACCCTCCGCTATTCCTCTCGTCTAACATACGCTGTTCTGCCTTCCCCTCCTCTCCCATTCTTCCTCCCTCCATCCTTTGAGAGCAGTGGTCGGTAGGTGCACAGAGAGGAACCGTGCCAACTCCCAACTCATTTTCGTCTGTTATTCGCCAGCTCTTCCCTTCACCGTGGCTAAGATTCTGCTCGTTTTTATCTTAAGTCTTCATTCTCGTGTTCCTTCCCCTCAACAGCCAGCCTCGCCTCCCTCTGCTGGTCCCCTCATCGTGTTGTCGTACCCGAATATCTTTCACCTAAAGTTTCTTCATTGATGCAAGGAGCTGTTTGTTGTGTTTGTCTTACACATAACTTTACTTTCTTCATTCTCCTTTGAGCGCGACCAAGTTTACTACTGTTTGAAATTTTTGCGAGGCTTTCTTGCAAGGTCATAAGTTAAAAAGGTGTACAGTGTTTGGGTTATGCAATTTTCCCCAAAATCTTGTCATGTTTCCCTTAGTTATCCTCCCTTTGATGTCACATTCACGGGCGGGCCTTGCATGCATCACGCGACGAGAGTGGATGTGTTCATTGATTCCACCATTTCATCCCACCGACAGACTTAATGCGGCGCCATGACACATTGTTGTAGTCTCCTTTATGTTCCTCTATGTAAGGGAGGACCCCCAGTTGCCGCCGCCCGCAGCACGGGTGTTCTCGGGGTGTAAATAATGCGCCAGCAGGATGAGTGTGCGTGAAGTGTTGCGGCAGAACGAGTGGTGAAAAGAGGGTCACGCTGGAAAAAGAGGTTGACGGCCAGACCATTCTTCCTTTCCGCGGCCGTAATCCACTGCCGGGTGGGATAGGCGGGGGTTGCTGCTCCCTACACAGCCGGTCCGCACCAACCAGCCTTGACACAGAATGGTAGCCTGTGTAAATCTTCACATTTTGATCCCTTTATTCAAGAGGGTTTTAATGCTGGAACGCTCGTCAAAATAGAGGAGGATTTTAAATGAGTCTTTCGTCGTTATTAAAATTCCTGGATGAGATTGACGGCGGAGCTTTTCCCCGGCGAACAGCGAGCACCGGCCTGGCCTCTTCCGCCCACTGTCGCTCACCGCCCCGCCGCCTGGGTCTTGGGGAAACCCGAGCTGGTGGACATTACTGACACGTGCTATATGTTCTTGCCCTTTTTGGTATATTGTGTACATTCCTGAGTGTTGGCTTCGATGTGACATGATTAAGAAGAAAAGAAGGGGTTTGCGTCACTTTCTGGAGCTTACTGGAGACACTTGACATTCACGTTCAACAACAGAATTCTTACTTCCATAACTAAGAACTTAAGCTATAATAAGCCATGTCTCCTCCAGTTACCTCTGTCCCGTGTATCTTCTTCTGTGACCCCCATCCTTTGCAGTTCTTCCGCAATTCCATCCCTCCATCTCAGCCTCTGTGTGCTTCTCTAAGATGGTTTTCTCCAGGCTTTTTTAATTGGTACCTGGCCTTCCCCATCTTACTACGTGATCAAATCATCTCTCTCTATTCTTTTTTTTTTTTTGTTTATCACTTCCTTAATGCATCCCACTCCTGTTCTCCTTCTTATTCCTCATTTCATAGGTGTCCTCTAAGTGATACAGTCATCTCCGACTCAATCCCAGTACTCTACAACTACGAGTACAAGGCAAACACGCAGCTCACTTGGCATAGGCAATCTGCCCGGCGGGCTGAATGAGGTCGTTCACGGAGTCAGCCACCTCGTCCCCCCTGGCGGCCTCCCAAGGGTCGTCCACTGTTAGGCCGTGCATGCGCCCCAGGTACCGACAGATGGCGACGCTCTGGTTCAGTGGCTTCCCGTCCACGAACAGCACAGGCACGTGTCCGTATGGCATCTCTGTGGGGCGGGAGGAGATTAGTGACAAGTAGATAGGCGGGTAAATAAACACACGTATAGATAGAGGGGTATATAGATGAGATAATTGGTAGTTAGATAGCTAGTAGAGAGGTAAATAAATAAGTAGGGAGATAGAGCAGATAGACTGAAAGAAGATAGATTTATATATAGATAGACATGTTTAAATACATAGACATGTATTAAGCATGCATTTGACAAATATTGCTCTTAAAAAAAAAGTCTAATTAGAAAAGCAGGGGTTATGACACACACACACACACACACACACACACACACACACACACACACACACACACACACTAATATTCATAATGTAATTCGTAAGTTTTGAAATAAAGACAATAATAACAGTAACAACTACAAATAACAATAACCATTTCTCCCACGGATTATGAAGCGGGACATTGCTACATTTCTAATCTGCATATACGTACACGCAACAAAACTCTTAACCATTAGCATAACGATCCCACACCAGTCGTAATAATACAACAGTAATCCTTAAAAATTTTCATTTTCTATACCACTCCTGCCAGCGTGCAATAAGAGAAAACGGACTCCTACTTTGAAAGGGTAACCAGAGAAATTTACTACAACGTCTCGCTTTGAATTTTGAACCATGTGCGTGAGAATGCGTGAAATTGTCGTTGTGTAATGGACGGCACAGTTTACATGACGTGTTGTTTCGTGTAATAAGGTAGTGTGTGTGTGTATGTGTGTGTGTGTGTGTGTGTGTGTGTGTGTGTGTGTGTGTGTGTGTGTGTGTGTGTGTGTGTGTGTGTGTGTGAGTGTGTGTTTGTGTTGTCGGGCCCTGTGTTCTGTATAGCCTTGTTGCCTTGGATTTGAGGATTAATTCTCGCGTGTCTCGTGGCCTTGAGAAATACGGAGGAAGGGAGGTAGGAAGGAGGGAAGGAGGGAGGGAGGAAGGAAGAGAGGAAAGGAGGGAGGGAGGGAGGGAAGGAGGGAGGGAGGATGTTTCAGTAATACGTCGGGGTCATGCAAGGGACGAGGATGATAAGGATGATAGAATGTGAAGAGGAAGAAGAACGAGGAGGAGAAGACAGGGAGGACTGGAAGTAAAGGAGAAAGGTACGAGAGAGAGAGAGAGAGAGAGAGAGAGAGAGAGAGAGAGAGAGAGAGAGAGAGAGAGAGAGAGAGAGAGAGAGAGAGAGAGAGAGAGAGAGAGAGAGAGAGAATACAAAGGAACCTGTTTAACTAATGATTTATAAATTCTGTACATTGTCTTTTGCGCTTCTTCAATATTCACTACGTGCTTCACTTCAGAAAATTTGTGACGCTTCCTGCAACTGAAGTACACGAGGATGGGAAAGTCATGAACTGGCCTTTTCCTTCTTTGTTAAACTTTTCTCGTCACGGCGTCGCAACCAGTAGTACGTTTATTTCTCGCTCGATTAACCCTTTGACTGCTAATGGCACTTCTTGCTTCATTAAAGTAAGCCTAGATCATTTTACCAAGCAAGAACTTAAAAATTTGCAATACTCTATTTTTTTTCTTTTACTTGTGTCTTAAGAAAAAAAAATACCATAAATTTGATTCAGAAGATAAAAACCACTAATTTCGAGACTCATAGCAGCAAAAAGGCTAATTGAAGGAGAGGACACCAGGTAACAGGCTAATGGCACTTAGAGGGAACATGTTGCCAGGGAAAGTAAGGGAGATGCACCACGAAGGGGAAAAAAAAAACTCAAAGAATATTTCCCTAACGACTTATTGTGTCCTTTAATTGTTTCCCCCCTCCGAGAATAGCGCTCCTTTTACAGATGTAGGAGGGCAAGAAGACAGTAGGAAGCAAAATGGGGAAGAAGGAACGGAGAGAGGAAAGGATGAGAGAAGCAGGGAAAGGATGGGAGGACAAGGAAAAAGATGAGAGGATTAGGGAAAGATTGAGAGGAGCAGGGAAAGAATGAGAGGCGTAGGAAAAGAATGAGAGGTATAGAGAAGGGATGAGGGGCGTAGGAAAAGAATGAGAGGAGTAGGGAAAGGATGAGGAGCAAAGGAAGAGAAGGAAGGGAGGTTATAGGCAGGTGACGAAAAGAGTGGAAACAGTTTATTGAGATGCAAGGTAGAAAAGAATGGGGTGACTGACCTGGAGATGAGAGAGAGAGAGAGAGAGAGAGAGAGAGAGAGAGAGAGAGAGAGAGAGAGAGAGAGAGAGAGAGAGAGAGAGAGAGAGAGAGAGAGAGAGAGAGAGAGAGAGAGAGAGAGAGAGAGAGAGAGAGAGAGAAATTTAGTTGCATGAGAAGTGGATATCAGAAAAAAAGGAAATAAACAAGAAGAACAAGAACAAGAAAGTGACGGAGGAGGAGGTGGAGGATCAGAAAAAAAAGACGAAAAAAATGAGAAAAACAGTGGACAAGAAAGTGTACGAGAAGGAGGAAGAGAAAAATAAGAAAGTGGAGGAGGAGGAGGAGAAGAGTAGACAATCGTAGGGGGGATGGAGGGGGAGGGATGCTGCTGATGTCGCACAAACTTGGGACAAAAGAGCGCCACACAAAGGCTCCCCCTGCTGCTGCCTGCGACCCAGACCAGTACCACTGACTCCCCCTCCACACCCACACACACACACACACACACACACACACACACACACACACACACACACACACACACACCAGGTCGCGACGGAACCACGCGGGACGGGGAGACCTGAAGTGTGCTGGTGCCCTCCCCCTTTCCTTCTCCTCCCTCTCTTGCTTGTCATTCTCCCCAGCTGCTCCCCACTTGCTCCCCACTTGCTCCATCCTTGTATCTTCCTCCCTCTCTGTTTGTCTGTCCTGTATACCTAACCTAACCTAACCATCCCCCTCCCCCCTTACCCCTGCCATGCTTTCTTCCTCTGTTCACTTGTTTTGTTCTTTTGTTCAGCTGTTCCACGCTCGTTTAATTAGTGTTCTCATAATTTAGGCAGCGTGTTTCACTCAAGAGGAAGTCAGCTGTCTCTCTCTCTCTCTCTCTCTCTCTCTCTCTCTCTCTCTCTCTCTCTCTCTCTCTCTCTCTCTCTCTCTCTCTCTCTCTCTCTCTCTCTCGTTCCACTCTGCTCGGTTAGTCCATTTAATCCATAATCTCTCTCTCTCTCTCTCTCTCTCTCTCTCTCTCTCTCTCTCTCTCTCTCTCTCTCTCTCTCTCTCTCTCTCTCTCTCTCTCTCTCTCTCTCTCTCTCTCTCTCTCTCTCTCTCTCTCTCTCTCTTAGACTCCTTAATGATTCAATATTTTTTTGCGTCTTTTATTTTTTTTCAGACTCGCTCTTCTTAATTACTTCTTAATTTCCTTCATTTTAATTTTCTCCTGGTCCTAGTTTAGTCTTTCACTTTATTCCTACTTTATCTTTCCTTTACTTTATCTTACTTTACTCACTTCCTGTTCATACTCTTTGCTTTGTCTTTCAGTTGTCTTCTCTCCCCTCTTGTTTCTTCTACCATATCTTCTCTCAGTCCTACTTTCTTGCCTCAATCGTTCGTACCTTATTTATCTCCTTAGGACGTCTATATAAAGAAATCATAATAATAAAAAAAATATATATTGAGCTGATGCAGGAAAAAGCTCCACTAACTCTTTTTTTTTTCATGTTCATCTGCCATAATTACGAAACATTGCTGTAAAAAAAAAAAAAAAAGAGAGAAAAAAAAGAGGCCCGATGGTGAAGTTGTGAATAATTTTTTTTTTTTTTTGGCTGCTGATGAAAGGATGGGGGTCTTGATTTTTTTAATTTATTTATTTTTTTTATTTAATTAACTCTGTGACGAAATGTGAAAAAAAAAATATATAGTGGATGAAATTGATTTGTTCGTTGCTATTATCGTCAGTGTGTATCGCTAATTTATTTATTCATATTTTTTTTTATACATGCAATACTTAAGTGTTTATTTTTGTACTATATTGCCATGTGCTTTAACTTCTTCAACTTTCTACACAAAAGAATATCATCACACGTACTTAACTGATCTCTCTCTCTTTTTTTTATTGTTTTTTATTGTTTTTTTTTTTTTTTAAGCCTACACAATCAAGCGACACAGAAACACAGGAATCAGTTCGCGAGACACTTCGTCCACTTCACTGGTGCTCACACTGTTCAGTATTATACATCTCTCTTGCCCCACGGATCATCTTCACCTGGTGGAGTGTAGTTACTTTGCCTTAGAAGGACCATTCTGTTCGTGATGTTACTTATACTCACTCACAGGGAGAATCCTGGCCTAGGGCAACAAAAAGGTTATAAAAAAAGACACTGAAGGTACCAGTTCCTCAAAGAGTGTAGCCAAAAGAGTTAACAAAAATGTGCCAGTCCCCCAAAAAAGTGCAGTCAAAAGGGTTATCAGACTGTTCGAGTCCCCGGAAAGTGCAGTGAAAAATGTCCAAAAATTTGAGAGTAATTGTCTTGAAGTCTCTGATATGGTTAAGCTGCTTCATGAGTGACCTACACCTGGCAGCGTTGAGTTACCTGGCTTTTTGAAGGGCCACTCGGTCTCTCTGCTGTAGCGCACGTCTTCGTAGGGCTGCTCCGTGATGGCCAGTATCCAGCGAATGGGCTCCGCGCGGCCCCGAAGGGTAAGATAGACCAGCTTGTACTGAGGCATGTCACCACCACACGCTGCAACACAAAAACACATGTTAGCACGTCTGTTCCTTAAATATCCCTCATTTTCAACTCTGATCTACTGAGAGTCCCTGAAGCATAGGAACTGAATAAGGACGAAGATCAAGTACAAAAGTTAGTTAGGTTAATCAGACTAGCCTTAACTATCACACCACAATGGTACTTAGCTTAGCACCCCGTCACTCAGCCCACCCCCTCCCTCGCCACTCAGCCACACGTCCATTCAAGAAAATCATGCCTAATCATCACAACATCACATCATCACCAGGAACATCAATACAAGAGCACCATCAAACTCGTGCTCTCCCTTCCCCTGACCGCCACTCCCCTCCCTCAACCCTCCCTCTCCCCTCTGACAACCCGTCCCTCATCCCTGTTATCTCTAGCGCCACTCTACCATTAGAGATTCGTCAATATTTGCGATCGTTTACCCTTTATTCCACGCGAACGACGATTCTATCCTGAACGTGACATTAACGAAGAGAGAGAGAGAGAGAGAGAGAGAGAGAGAGAGAGAGAGAGAGAGAGAGAGAGAGAGAGAGAGAGAGAGAGAGAGAGAGACTAGTAAAGACCCGTGTAGTGCTCCTGCTGGTCCCCCTCTTGGTCTTATTCTCTCATCCCTTTTTCTTATTCTTTGATCCTTTTTTCTTCTTTCCTTGCATATTAATTCTGTCTGGCTCGTGTCTTTATTGCCTTTTATCTCAAATTGCATCGCGTATCCAATAACATCCGTTCTGGCGACTCCCTGCTTCCGTGTGTCAGTTTCCATATGTTTTCATTTTCACCGATATTCTTCGCCTTTTCCCCAATTATTACAGCAGACGCCATTGTCACCATCCAAACCACGATCGAAAGCACCATTACTGTAATCATGTCCAGTTATATTAGTCATTTTCGTCATTATCTGTCCATTCGTGGCTTCACTGTCACTAATATTGCCGGTGTTATCCTCGTTATTACCTTCATCTTCTTGATTATCATCGCAGGAGTCATTGTCGTCACTATTACCACCATCATGAGCGGGGTTATTGTTATTATATCATGTTATGTTAATCATCGTTATTATTGTCTGTTCATTCATTGCTTTCTTTATCGTTAGTTTTATTAAGAGAGAGAGAGAGAGAGAGAGAGAGAGAGAGAGAGAGAGAGAGAGAGAGAGAGAGAGAGAGAGAGAGAGAGAGAGAGAGAGAGAGAGAGAGAGAGAGAGAGAGAGAGAGAGAGAGAGAGGAGTATATGTACATTCACTGCTATTTCAGAAGTGAAGAGATGGCTAATCCAGAGAGAAAGGACTCACCATATCGTACTTAACACAAGAAATTATCGAACCTTAAACAAATACACTGAAAAAAAACTTAACCCTCACACACCACACACACACACACACACACACACACACACACACACAGAAGAGACACTGACACAGAGACAAGTTTTAATGACGAAGACCGGCAATGTTTCTCAATGTCGGCTAGTCATCGCTTGGGGCAGTCAAAGGCGACCTGCCCTCCTTTCATATCACGGCCTCTCCTCCCCTCGCCCTCACCGTCATGCACTCTGCTTGCCTATCCTCATGCATGTGTATCTCCGCCCGTTATTAATTTGTTTGTGTGCTCGCCCAGTTATGAATGTCGCTTTGGTTTTGCCAGGGAGATGTGGTTGAAAGAGAGAGAGAAAGGAAGGAAGGAAGGAAGGAATGAAGGAAGGGCAGAAGGAAGCAAAGCGGAAAATTGAATGTTGCATAGTAATTGTAATATTAATGATGCAGTGAGAAGGTGGAGGCATAGGAGGAGGGGGAGGAGAAGGCCATTGAAAAGAGCGTAGCCTATCTAGGGATGCTAATAATACAAGAAGGAGAAGGATGAAAAACAGAAAAGGAAAAAGAAAACGAAGAAAAGGAAGAAAAGTAAAAGAGAAGAAGAAGAAGAAGAAGAAGAAGAAGAAGAAGAAGAAGAAGAAGAAGAAGAAGAAAAAGAAGAGAGAGAGAGAGAGAGAGAGAGAGAGAGAGAGAGAGAGAGAGAGAGAGAGAGAGAGAGAGAGAGAGAGAGAGAGAGAGAGAGAGATGGAGCGAAGGCAGGAACAGATGAGTGTATGAAAGGGGAACTGTGTAAGAAATGATGAAAGAGAGGTGAGGGAGAGGTGAATGGGTGGTGATGAAGGGGACGAGACACCTGGTGATGGGGTCAGCCTATCACTGGTCGGGAAGGGGAGGTGGTGACCGTGGATCCTACATGCTAAAACTGGTGGGATGGAAAACTAATTTATTTCAAAAAATCATCTGTCAGGAAGATTAACTGAGAACGTAAACACACGGGAATGATTTTGACCCTTGACTGACGAGGCCACAAGTGGAACTGAGTGTCTCAATGGAGGTATGTGTTTAGTAAGAGAGGAATGATGGTGTGTGTTGTTTGGTTTGGTCAATAAAATGTCTATCTATCTATCCATCTATCTATCTTTCTATCTTCTGTCTATCGTTTACCTTTGTGTATTGAACCAGGTGACATTGCGATTGGATGAGAGGAACACACACACACACACACACACACACACACACACACACACACACACACACACACACACACACACACACATTTCTCTCCCTTGAGTATGTCTTGTACCTTCCTCCCTTTCCTACATATCTTTTCAAGGGCCAGAGAACGTATAACCCTCTACCCATCACTCACCCGGCTTCTTCCTTCTCCTCCTCCTCCTTCTCCTCCTCCTTCCCGGTCACTTGTTTACAGAGATTTAGTGATTCCTTCCCTGCAATATTGTCCTCCTTCTTCTCGCTTCCTCCCTTTCTTCCTTCACCCTTCTCCCTCTATCACCTCTTTACTCTTCCTTCTCCCTCCCTTCCTTCTCCTCCCTCCCTCCCTCACTTCTTCTCCCGTCGGTCTATGGGTGTTGATGCGCCAGGTGCGGTTCAGATGAATATATTGTCTAATTAGGATTGTGTTTTTAATTTTCTGTGTTTATTTATTTATTTTTTTCCCGCAGCCTCTCCGTCTGTTGTTCTCCTCTCTCTTTCTTCTTCGTCTGCTTCGTCTGTTCTTCTCTATCTCTCTTTTCTTGCCTCTTCTCCTGTACCTGTTCATTTGTTTTTATTGGTTATCTCTTACTGACTTCTTATATCTCCTTCTTTAGCGTCACCATTGTCACACCCACCACCACCATTACCACCGTCTCTACCACCACCACCACCACCACCGTCAACGCTTTCTCCTCCAATTCTTTTTGCTTATCCTCTTCTCATTTCCCTTCTATCTTTTGATACCTCACACAATCTCCTTCTCCTCTTGCTCCTCCTCCTCCTTCTCCTCCTCCTCTGCCTCTTCCTCCTCCTCCTCCTCCTCCTCCTCCTCCTCCTCCTCCTCCTCCTCCTCCTCCTCCTCCTCCTCTTCAGTCACATTTATGGCTACCTCTCTGCTGCACCGGTCAGTTGTTTCATGAGACTCCAGGTGGTCGAAATGGTTCTCTCTCTCTCTCTCTCTCTCTCTCTCTCTCTCTCTCTCTCTCTCTCTCTCTCTCTCTCTCTCTCTCTCTCTCTCTCTCTCTCTCTCTCTCTCGTAAATCCGTCAGGAAATCTTGCCACCGCTTCGTCAGGGGAACAATCCTGATTATCTTGGATTATCGGGTGGCCTTGAGGGAGAAGTGTGTGTGTGTGTGTGTGTGTGTGTGTGTGTTTGGGAGATACCGCCAGCCAGAAATACATGTATGAATCTCTCTCTCTCTCTCTCTCTCTCTCTCTCTCTCTCTCTCTCTCTCTCTCTCTCTCTCTCTCTCTCTCTCTCTCCGTAGAGGCCATAACGGGGGCAGGTCAATTTGATCCACCAACGGGAAGGAGGAAGGGAAGGGAATGGAAAGGAAGGGAAGGGAAAGGGACGGAGTGGGAGGCTCTAAGGGCATTAAGGATGATCAAAGGAGGAGGAAGGGAAGGGCGGGAAGGAAAAGGGATGAAGGGAACGCTTGGTGCAATATGTGGAGGCAGAAAGCGATGTTTGGGGCTGTGGTGGGAAGGCGCGAATGGAAAAGAGGGAGGAGGAAAGGTACAAAATAGTGACAAGAGAGAGAGAGAGAGAGAGAGAGAGAGAGAGAGAGAGAGAGAGAGAGAGAGAGAGAGAGAGAGAGAGAGAGAGAGAGGGAATATAAAGAACATTTTATCATAGAACTTTAAACCTTAACAGCTTCATAAAATATTTTAAAGGCTGTTTTGGCGAGATATGAAAAGCTTAGATCGTCGACGAGGAGGACTGAAATAAAGGATGGCGTTAAGAAAGAAGAAGAAGAAATAGAAGAAGAAGAAAAGAAGAAGAGAAGAATAAAGTGGCCAGTGATTGAGAGAGACTATAAATAGAGAAAGATGATGGCCAGGGACTCAGGAGGGATTACTGGGAACAGCGATGGACGGACGGATGAAATTATAGACTTGATCAGTAACGGACAGTAGAGAGTTAATAGAAACGGCTCAAGGATCATGATTGGGCGGAACACAAACCTTGGTACTCGGGGCAATGAAAAGATTGTGTCGAGTTACTGAGAAAAGAACCTGGTGGGAAGGACTGGGATTGGCAGTATGCAAACCTGGGTACTTATTGGAGAGGGAAAGCATTGAGTTAAGGTATCGGGGTTGTGGCGACTTGCTAATGTATGGATTTAGTTGTTTAGTTAGATGACAAGCAAAGATAATTGACTGGGTGTTTATTGCATCTTATCTCACGCAGGGTTGCAGTGGTTAGGTTTGCTACAATCTGAAACTTCAAAGAAACTTTTAAATATAATGATTCTGATTAAAATGTACATAGCATGTGCACAAAACAGATTCAGTTCAGTGGTTAGGATGAAAAGTGTTTACATTGATTTTCTTTCTTCATGTGCATCTTTATTTTAAATTATTTTCACCTTAGCGGGTATTGTGTAGTAAGGTTCCAGGCTTATTTTTTTATTCAATTTACATTTTCCGTCCCTTTCAAAGGTCTTTATATGAAAGTGCCATTGAATATGTATGAAAATAAAGGGAAAGAAGAAAGTTAAATTGACTTTGCAATGAAGGAAACGTTAGGGTGGAAATGGTATAGTGTAAAGTGTGTGTGTGTGTGTGTGTGTGTGTGTGTGTGTGTGTGTGTGTGTCCCTTAGAAGTGCATCCGCTGAGTGGGTCATTCATGTGCGTGTTTCCTGCTTTTGTTCGCCTCATGTCGCTTTATGAGAAAAGACACGAGTCATCATGAAACCGTGGCAGGCAACACTGTCCTTTCTCTTTACATCTACTCCTCATCTACTCCCTCTCACCACGCCAGTTTCATCCACTCCCCCCATGCTCCCTCGCAGCACGTCAGTATCATCAGTACCGTACACGTGAGGCGTACGTGTAACCTTGAATAGCTAGGAAAGAAAACGGGGAAGTGTGTAAAAGTCTACGGAAAGCCCGAGCCGCGTTTCACTACCTCGCTCCCCAATGCATTTTCTCCCAGTCGACACCCCGCGCCAGTGCTTCCAATAACCGCCAGTGTCACGATAGTGGAAATGAACGTCCTAATATTTTCATCGGTGTATCACATTATTGCATTATAGATTCACTTTGCCCCACCTCCTTCGGGCCTCTGATAGCCGGCACTCTGTCACTCGCATATATGTGCTTGCTATGCCTTGCCGTGCCTTGCCGTGCAGTGTATTGTGTTCGTGTTGCAGGTCAAGACATCTGGCAGGAAGCACGTTATTTATAGGTTATCGCAGTGGTATTGCTGTACATGTTTGTTCTTGAAAAATATCGAACTGCTCTTTGGAGTGAAAGTATGAATTTTGTTTACTCTTTATAATAATCAAAAGAAAAGGTGGAGTCGTGCATTTTCTTGAGAGAGAGAGAGAGAGAGAGAGAGAGAGAGAGAGAGAGAGAGAGAGAGAGAGAGAGAGAGAGAGAGAGAGAGAGAGAGAGAGAGAGAGAGAGAGAGTCTTGACATGGCCCCGTCACGAATTGGCACCCAAATATTTGCAAATATTCTTCGTCTGGAGTGTCAGAGAAACCCGAAGGACCCAGACACGGAATGCGGGAAGAGAGACAAACACTGACACTCCCCTCGCTCCTCCCTTCATTCCACTCACTTTCCCCTCACTCCTCCCCTCACTCCTCCAGTCAGTTCTCCCCTCACTCGTCTCCTCATTCTTCCCCACAACATTTATTTCTCATTCTTTCCATTTAGCACTCTTTTACTACTCTTCTTCTCATTCTTATTATTTTCCCTCACTTCCTTCTTATTCCCCTTATTTTCCTTTCGTGTTCATCTCAACGCTATCCTCTTTTCTTTCCTCCTCCAGCAACTCTCTCTCCCTCTCACCGCTTCTCCTCTCAGTCTTTCCCTCAGTCTCTTATATCTTTCTCTCACTTCTTTTAACCACACGTTCCTTTGTTTTCATTATTTTTATTGTATAACTTTAGTTTTTGTGTCATGTTCTTCCCATCTTCATCTCTGTCTATTCTAATCCTCTCTCTCTTTCTATATTCTTTCATTTATTCCTTCTTGTCTTTGTCTTCGTCTTCGCCGTCGTCATCCTCTTCTTCCTCTTTCTCCTCTTCGTGTTTCCTCACCCCTTCACTTCCCCTCCGCTAAGTGTCTTCCTGTAATCTTTCCAACCAGCAGTTTCCTTCTTACATTCTCATTATCTTCCCTTTTTCTTCCCTTTTTTTCTTCGCTCCTCCAGTTTTATATCTCTCGTGTATCCTCTTGTGTCCGCGCTCAGAAGTGTCACTTTTTCTTGTGGCTTGAATCTTTTCTGTTCGTCAAGTATTGATTTTCTGCCTCAAAAATCTACATTATTCTTCCCCCTATTCATTATTGCTCTTAAACCTGTCTTTATCGTCCTCTTTCTTCCACTCGTCTCCGTTCTCATCCCCTGTGATCTCCTCCTCCTCCTCCTCCTCCTCCTCCTCCTCCTTTTCCTCCTATTCCTCCTGCTGTCGATGACTCCTCTCTCTCTCTCTCTCTCTCTCTCTCTCTCTCTCTCTCTCTCTCTCTCTCTCTCTCTCTCTCTCTCTCTCTCTCTCTCTCTCTCTCTCTCTCTTGCATTGAGAGTCTAAGGGAGGCGGGCAATGAAGACGAGTCCGAACACTGAGACACTTTACCACAATAGCGCGAATAATAAACCATTTTTACTCGCAATAAAGTGTCCTGCAGTGCGCGTGGAGGTGATAAAACAAAGGCTTAGTGACGAAATACCCGTAATTCTGCTTTAACTTGACGTGAGGGTTACAGAGAATGGGGTCTTGTCGTTGTGCGGGTTAGTCTAACAGGTCGCTGGGTTAGGGGGGTGGGGTGTTGAGAGCGTGGGAAGGTTGCGTTAATTGAAAGTAATTTTCGATAATGAAGTTTAACATGTTTGACGATCCGGTTAAGTTAGGTCCGCCACTCTACCCACCTCACTTAATTGATATTGCATTGCGGTATTGAGGAGAGTGCTGCTTATTTCGGCTTTCATATTAGGTTATTCTGGTAAGGAGGAGTTGAAGTTTTGTGCCGTATGTTCTGATGATGCAACCTCATAATTAATAAAATGCGTATTTCTTTCCATCTCTCCTGAATTTGGCTCGTATATTTATAATTTTTCTAGTTTCAGTTCTCAAGATAACGTGACAGTAAGATAACCTATCCTTCGAAGCTTACATTGTCATCAGGATCATTGCAAGGAATGTCAAGGGTAATATTACAGATGAGCAATTCCTCCTGCCTGATATTTATTGCCTGAAGTATAATTTACAGCAGAGAATATTACATCACGGAAAGTGGTTATGATGATTTGGTATCGTCACTCATTAACTGGACTACTTTATCTAGCAATTAAAATTCAATAATATTACTTATGAGTTCATTCACTAGAGAGCTGAAATCCAGAAAATAGATACAAAAGGAAATTGAGTTCTAGGAATGAGTGAATAAAATAGACAATGAACAAACATTCGATACAAACGTCTGTCCTGAATTCTCCTCACTCTATCCACTAACAAACAAGTAAGATTTTAACAAAATAAATTTTCTTTCGAGGTCACTCACTATTAATGAACAGAATATTTCCTCCTTACAGTCAGGAGTCAGCATCGTCCCCGTGCCTTGATTCCCCTTCATTGACTAGAGAATTGGAGGCGTACACGAAAGCGTGTTTGTGTCCTGATCGGCGAGGCTCGTGGGAGTGGCAAAAAAGTGGAGGGATTGGAGAAAATAAGATAAATGGTCGTAGCTTCCCTTGGTGACTCGTAAAGTGACTCATTGCGTGTGCCGTCCACCGGTCAGATGATTGTGTGAGGCCAGTCCAGCCACCACCCACGACATGGGGGAGATGGTGATGTTTGAAAGGAAAACAACAGTTGTCAGTGCTACAGTCCTGGCCAGAAGTCAAGTAACCTTCTGTCCACACCTCCAATGTTGTTTTATGGTTGGGAAATGACAGGGAGGAATTGTTGATGTTTGAGGGTAAACGTAACCTTTGCTGGTGGTGTAGTCGAGATCAGAAGTCGAGGAACCTTCTGCTCTCAGCGGCATTGTGTTTTGTTTTGTTTTGTTTTTTCTTTATATTTTTCTCTTTAATATTTTTTCTTTTTTTCTTTATATTTGTGCGTGAGAGATATAAGCCTGATTTGCAAATAGTTCCCTTTCAAAATGTGACAATTGATAGATTTTTTAGACAAAATGGAAAACGACAAACAGTGGAAGTGATTGCAGACTGGTACTCCACTGTTGGCCGTGACTGTTAGCTTTATTACATCTTAATTTTCTTGCTCTTTTTTTTTCACGTTCTAGTACTAATCACAATAGTAACACTGATATGTAAGAAATTATAATGAAATACTTGTCGTCTTGGTATGAGTCTTACATTTAAATTTCATATGTACTCCCCCGTCGCATAACACACAACACAACATACGAACCACACACACAACACTCACTGGATCAATACCTACACCACCCCTCCCCCCACTTAGCATTCTCTGCCTCATACATTATAGCAGAAATCCACATATACTCAATGCACATACCACACAATACAGCATACGAAACCCACACATCCCTCACTGAATCAATCACCAGACCATCCCAGCCACTCTGCATTACCTGCCTACCCACCATAACAAAACGTACATCCATATATAGACTTTTCGACATCTGGAAGAGACTGTGTTCCCTATTGGGTGCTACAGGACGCCGCAGCCTTCCATCAGCCAATAAAAAGGCTTCCTCACGCAAATCAGTCAATGGGAACGCCGATGCTGACTCCCAAAAGACTATTAGAGGGAAATGAGGGAAAAGGAAAGAAGATTATAGATTGATGAGAAGGAAAGGTGTACCAGGGAGCGTGACAGGGAGAAAATAGGTAAGCGGGGAGGATAATGGAAAAAATGGGAAGTAAAAGGACACGATAAGAAAAACGAAAAACAGGAAACTCCTTGTAATGGAAGGGAGTAAGGGAGATGAGGTAAGGAAGTGGGGGAGTCTGGAAATAGAAGGGAGACCGGTTGGAGAAGAAGAGTTTTGGGAGTGAGTGTATGGCCAGTTTATCAGGAGTGACACACGTAATGAGGAGATAAGAGAGAGAGAGAGAGAGAGAGAGAGAGAGAGAGAGAGAGAGAGAGAGAGAGAGAGAGAGAGAGAGAGAGAGAGAGAGAGAGAGAGAGAGAGAGAGAGAGAGAGAGAATTTTATTATAACAAATTTTGATATATTGCAACATTCACGGGTTCTTGTTTCACTTCGTTTGTATATACTCTCTCTCTCTCTCTCTCTCTCTCTCTCTCTCTCTCTCTCTCTCTCTCTCTCTCTCTCTCTGTATGTGTGTGCGTGTGTGTGTGTGTGTGTACGTAGGGGGTCGCACGCACGCACGTACGCATTAATATTCACGAGGGTGAGTGAGTCAGGGTAGCCATCCCTCTCACCAACTCTCTCTCTCTCTCTCTCTCTCTCTCTCTCTCTCTCTCTCTCTCTCTCTCTCTGGTTCTGCCTTCCAGCGGTGTTGCATCACGCACGCCACTCTGCTAATCCCGCTAATTACAACTAATGAGCCTCTTTCCCTAAACTGTCTCTCCGCTGAAGATTACATAAGTACAAGACAGGCACTTATGTTTCGCTGTCATGATTTTCTGAGTTACTTTTGACTATTTTTTTTTTTTTACGTTTTGTCATTTTCTTTTTCCTTTTTTTTTTTTTTTTTTTTTATTAAGTAGCAACATGATTGATCCATTTTTCTTGTCAGTTTCCGTGGTTCATTTCCTTGTTCCTCTTCAGCTTCTGTCTTATCTCTTCTTTTTTTTGTCTCCTTTCCTCATCGAGCGTTGCCACCTCTTATCTCCTTTGTTTTGTTTGTTTCTTTTCGTTTTCTTTCTTCTCATTATTTTAATCTTTTTTCTTCGTCTTTACCTTAACGAATCTTATCATTCCTATCGCCTTTTTTTTTGTTTTACTTTCTCCTTGTCTTATATATTTTCTTTATTTCAGTTCTTTTCATCCCTTTTCAAATTCTTTTATCATTTATTTCCTATCTTTTCGGGTTTTATCTTTTATTTTCTTCAGCTCTTTTCTTTGTTCTTTCATCTTATTTTCTCTTTCTTTCCTCCCTCTAGTTCCCTTCCATTTCTTTTCATATTCATTTCCTTTCTCTTCAGCCCCAATCTTGACCATCCTTCAGTTCTCTTCGTCTCCTTTTCTCGTTTCATTGTGTCTCTCTTCAGCTCCTATCTCCTCTCTCCCTCTCTTTCTCTTTCTCTCTCCCTCTCCTCCATTTCTTATCTCCCTCCTCTCTGCTCCCTCCCTCCTGCTCAACAAAAGGGACTCAGGAAACATTCAGGACTCAAGATAGATTGTCGATTCTGTCTTATTTTTTTTTTTTTTGTCCACTGAATCCAAAAGAACATTTGTCTCCCGGATCCCAAGTCCCCGTTTATGTATTTAGAGAACAAAGAAGTGGCTAATAGATACACGGAGAGATGCTGCCTTATATCTGACTTTCCTTAGCAGCGAGGGAGAGAAGGATGCAAAAGGTACTCAGGGAAAGAATGCGTGAAGGATGCGTGAAGGATACCTAGGGGGAGAAAAGGATGTGTAGGATAATAAGCGAAGGATAGATGGATATATGTTTCTTTATCGAGACGTGTAAGAGAAAACAAATAAGAGGGGAAAGGGAAGGAATGTGGGAGTAGGGCGGAGGGAAGGAATGGGGGAGTAGAGGAAGGAATGTGAAGATGGAGGAAAAAGGCAACATCTGTGAATTCCTGGGTAAAAATTTTCAAGGGAAAGTTTATTGTACCGAGTTTGCAGGAGTCCAGAGAGAAGGGTTCTTTAGAGAGAGAGAGAGAGAGAGAGAGAGAGAGAGAGAGAGAGAGAGAGAGAGAGAGAGAGAGAGAGAGAGAGAGAGAGAGAGAGAGAGAGATTAATAGAACTACAATAACAGCAATAACTCACCACCACTCTTATAACACCAACACTAGCACCACCACCACCACCACCACCACCACCACCACCACCACCGCCACCACATCCTACGCACCACATTCATCTTCCATACACGTGTACATATTCTCCTCCTCTTTCCTCGTCCCACTTTCGATCCCCTCCTCCTCCTCCTCCTCCTCCTCCTCCTCCTCCTTAAGATCTAGTGTTGCAGAAAATTTGACACCCACAGAAGTTACACAATTTCTTGCGCTTGGCTAACCTGGTAACGGGAAGAAGGGAAGAGGAAGAAGAGAAATGAAGAAGGAAAGAAGGAGGAAAGAAGAGAGAACGAGAAGGAGGAAAGATGAAAAGAGGGAGAGCGAGTGACGAGAATTGCGTTTGGTAGAGAGAGAGAGAGAGAGAGAGAGAGATTGTTCTAATATTTTTTTTTTATTTTTTTTGAGCAGTTTTTCTTCTCACTGCGGATATCGAGAGGCGAGGGAAGGCCAAAGATGAGAATTATTTGCTTATCTTGCCTTTGAGGGAGATATTGTTGATGGAGGAGGAGGAGGAGGAGGAGGAGGAGGAGGGGAAAGAGGAGTTGGCATGGAAGAGGGCGGAAAAGAAGAGGAAAAAGAAATAAAGAAAAGCAAAGAGGAGAAAGAAGTAAAGAAAAAGTTGGTGGTGGTGGTGATGCTGGTGGTGGTGGTGATAGTGGTGATGGTGGCGATGGTGGTGATGATGGCGATGATAATGATAATCCAAGAGAAAATGATGAAATTGAGTTAAAGATCTAAGTAGAAGAAAATGAAGGAAAAAAAGAAATACAGCAAGAATAAGTACCAGAATATAAAAAAACAAAAACAAAACAAACAAACAAAGAACAAGTAAACAGAAATAAGGAACAAAAGGTAACAAAAAAAAAAAGGAAGGGAAAAAGGAAACTGGAAAATGGGAAAGAAACAAAATGAAATATGAAGTTTTTTTTTTCCCCAGCCCAGTATCGCTATTGGGCAATATTTTTCCCCGTCCCTTACATTTTCTTTACTTATGTGCCCTGTTGCTCATACCTGACGGCTCTCCCCTGCCTCTCTCCCTCCCTCCCTCTCTCCCTCCCTCCCTCCCTCCCTCCCTCCCTCCCTCCTTCCTTCCTTCCCTCTTTCTCTTTGCCTCTCTCTCTCTCTCTCTCTCTCTCTCTCTCTCTCTCTCTCTCTCTCTCTCTCTCTCTCTCTCTCTCTCTCTCTCTCTCTCTCTCTCTCTCTCTCTCCTTCCCTTCCTGCCTTGAGTTTCAGAGGTGGTACTCCAGTCTCTCCTTCCTCAGAAACAGAACCTTATTACTCCTCCTCCTCCTCCTCCTCCTCCTCCTCCTCCTCCTCCTCTTCCTCCTCCTCCTCCTCCTCCTCCTCCTCCTCCTCTTCCTCCTCCTCCTCCTCCTGCTCCTCCTTCTCTAGTAGAAAGTCTAATTATGCCTCCCGTGTCTCATCATATTCTCCATCATATTCTCTCAAGTGCTCTCTCTCTCTCTCTCTCTCTCTCTCTCTCTCTCTCTCTCTCTCTCTCTCTCTCTCTCTCTCTCTCTCTCTCTCTCTCTCTCTCTCTCTCTCTCTCTGGTGCCTCACAATTTTCAATCCAGCTCATACATTTTTCTCTTCCTTTCTTTTCTTCCTTTCTTTTCTTCCTTTCCTCCTTTAACGTACAGAAATAAACAGCAAATCATCAAATATTATCCTGGTTTAAAGAACACAGTAATAATAATAATCTAACAGACGCCGTATGACTTCCTTGTTGCTGCGCCATAATTCACTCAGTACCTAGCACTCCCCACACGTCTTTCTTTCTCCATATTAATGTTATTATTCCTCCCCACCAGTCTGTCTTCCTCTAGACTAGCCTAACTTAACCTGATCTAACCTAGCCCTCCTTATTTTTCCTCTCCACCTGCTTGTCTTTGTCTACAGTAAGGTTATGTTTCGTCTCCACCAGTCTGCCTTCCTCTAAACTAACCTAACCTAACCTAACCTAAGACTAAGCTTATTTTTCCTCTCCACCATCCTGCCTTCCTCCATACAAGGTTATTTTCGGGTCACTCTATACGCTGGAACGCGGTTGGATGGAATTTGACCTTGAAAGTCGTCGGAAGCCGCTCAACTTTAAAAACTTCTCAGTACCTACACCTCCGTGCCGGGCTCACCTTACCTCCTCGAGCTGCCAGATCATTGAGCGAGAGTTTCGTGCACAAAGTAACTGGTATACGTTGAAATTTAGCACCCTGTAAGTTACCCCAGCAGTAGTGTCATTGTTCAGACCATCGCACGCTATGTAAGTCAGGTCCTGATATCACAAGCGGTGCTGGAAAACTGTAACGTGATGCAGTGGACCAAGCAAGGCAGATCTATTTGACAAAATCCATTTTTCTCCACAACGCAGCACGCTTGCCACCTAAGTCTGGAAATGTCTTGGAAGAATTGGACATCAGCAAAATTCTGATGTTGTAAATCACTCATATAATTACCACTTCGAAAAAAAAAAAAATAATGGAATGAGGCAAGAAAACTGCGTGTTGGAAATTTGACTTGTAATGTGCGTATAGATTATAAAAATGTGTTTCTGTGTTGCCTTTTTTTTTTCGGGGGTCTAAAGCGTGTCTGGAATTCATTGGCGTGGTGAAAACACATCTTCAACCAATGAAAGAATCTTATTTAATTATCTGATTCATCTGTAAGCCTGCTGCTCACGTACTTTCTTTCTTGTTCAGCGTTATCAGGCCGGTGTGTCTCTAAAGCTTCCTTCACCCACTCCCTCCCCCTCACACTTTTTTGTCTAACGAACCTCCCTTTACTACCCTTATCTACATCTTCTGTGTATTCCCCACATCCCCATAAGCTACATTTTTCCTCCATTCTTTCCATATGGTTTCTTTATGTTCTTGTATTTCAACTGATAGAAAACGTCTACCTAAGATTTATTTGAAGAATTAGGATATATTTCAAGGAAGAAAAAGATAACTAAAGGAAGAGAATAGCATGGACGAAGAGAGAGAGAGAGAGAGAGAGAGAGAGAGAGAGAGAGAGAGAGAGAGAGAGAGAGAGAGAGAGAGAGAGAGAGAGAGAGAGAGAGAGAGAGAGAGAGAGAGAGAGGTCGCACATATTCCCTTTCGTGCTAATTAACGTTTTCATTCTGCCTCCCATAAATTACCCGCCCCATCCAGGTATTCGGTGCATCTGGGCATTGGCGGTACACCTGTCAGTTACCTGGCAAGGGAGGAACTTCGCTAATACATCAACGAGTTTGTGTGGGTCGTGATTGTGTGTAAATCTGCGCTCCCTTGTGTCTTTTACCTGTCTGTTTGTTTGTCTGTCTAGCTGATTGATTCTCTCTCTCTCTCTCTCTCTCTCTCTCTCTCTCTCTCTCTCTCTCTCTCTCTCTCTCTCTCTCTCTCTCTCTCTCTCTCTCTCTCTCTCTCACGCTCCTCCACACACACAGAAACAAAGAAACGAGACTGTGGAATGAAAAAATCGGCTCTCAAACAAGCGGCTTAAACAGTACCGGATCAATATTGCCTCACTGGCGGGGTGGGCGGCGAAGAGGCGAAGGCGAGCTTGCAGTGAGACGAGTTTCGATTATAGGGATGAGTTTAGTGGGATCCCAAGTTGGCTGGGTTGCGGTGGCCTCAGGATAATATCGGGTAGAAGTACAAAAAGAAGAAGGAAATAAGTAGAACAAGAATAACAAGATAAACAACAAGAACAATAACAAACAACAACAACAGCAACAAGCAAAGAAGAAATATAAATGAAAAGAGCAAGTGAAGAAAAAATTGAAGTAAAAAAAACTAGATGTAGAAAGTAATAGAACATACTTGATCCAATTTACCACGTTAATTTTGGTCAGACACGAAAACCTCCATAAAATTCAGTGACGAAAAAAAAAAAAGAAAAAAAAAAAGAGATAGTTATGGAAAACTGAACCACCTTATTTATTTTTACGGCATTCGAAGCATACAGACAAATAAACAAATCCTTTAGACAAAACAAAAACATTTTACTTCACTCAACATATTTCTCCCCAAACATACGAACAAAAAAAAAAAGAAAAAATATTCCTACCTCACCTGTCAGTACCAGCACTACTACCCACCTGTATAAGTAAACGAGAAGCACCTATACGCTACCATTTGTACGCCACCAGATGAGTAGACAGCATTAAACATGTAGACCCTTTATAACACCCAGGTAATCTACAATATATCATTTATCTAATCAATGTTATATACGTCCCCAGTAAATACAGTTATTAAAGCAGAGTTTCAGATAGCAAGGCCCATCTAGCGCACACGAAGGTCAGGAAGAAGAGGAGTAGGAGGAGGAGGAGGAGGAGGAGGAGGAGGGCGTGATGTGGCGTGGGAAAGCATGGCGGTGCGTGTCAAGACATGGAGACGAATCGTGGCATAAGTTTGACCTTGGGGAACGGATATGTATCAGTTAGAGAGAGAGAGAGAGAGAGAGAGAGAGAGAGAGAGAGAGAGAGAGAGAGAGAGAGAGAGAGAGAGAGAGAGAGAGAGAGAGAGAGAGAGAGAGAGAGAGAGAGAGAGAGAGAGAGAGAGAGAGAGAGAGAGAGAGATATGACACGCTTTATTAAAATTGAATGTCGGCGTAAAAAAAAATATATATATACATAAAGAATGAAAACTGTTATTTGGCCTCAATATTAAAAGAAAAATACACATAAAACACCACAATGCCATTATAAAAAAAATAAAAAGACAACTGTAAAAAAAGAGAAAAACGCATCACTGAAATAAACACATCATGAACAAATCACCATAAAAAAAGGAAAGACAACTTTGAAAAATAAGAACACGAAACCAAAACTCAAATAAAAAAAGAGAAAAAAAAATGAAAGCCAAAATTACGAGACTTAAATAGAATGACGGGAGGGAAATACAAACGAGAGAGAGAGAGAGAGAGAGAGAGAGAGAGAGAGAGAGAGAGAGAGAGAGAGAGAGAGAGAGAGAGAGAGAGAGAGAGAGAGAGAGAGAGAGAGAGAGAGAGAGAGAGAGAGAGAGAGAGAGAGAGAGAGAGAGAGAGAGAGAGAGAGAGAGAGAGAGATTAGGGGGTAGGAAGATAAGAAACATAGAGGGAAATAAGTATGGAATGGAAGGAAAGAAAGATGAGATGGCACAAAGGAAACGAGATTGAAGAAGGAGAAGAAAGAGAAAGATAACTAAAGGAGGAGCAAGAGAGAGAGAGAGAGAGAGAGAGAGAGAGAGAGAGAGAGAGAGAGAGAGAGAGAGAGAGAGAGAGAGAGAGAGAGAGAGAGAGAGAGAGAGAGAGAGAGAGAGAGAGAGAGAGAGAGAGAGAGAGAGAGAGAGAGAGAGAGGTGGGGCATCTCTCGGGATTACTGTCCTTGGGTTCAATATGCAAAGTATGAGAGGAAGATGAACAATGATGGAGGTGGGGGGAGGAGCACAATGACCCGTGGAAGGAAGGTTCAAAGGAGAGGAAGGAGAGGAGGGAGAGTGTTTTCCAGTGTACTCTTACGTCCTCTTGACCTTCGCTTCTTAATACGTGACCGCTAGACTCCCTTCATAGCCTCATCCTGCCTTTCGCCCTCCCCTGACCATGAAAGAGGCGATATATGACCCCAGTTAAGGCTTTGAGTGTTCTTTGAGTCAGTCATCGCCGGAACACTTGTCTTGTGATGAGAGAGAGAGAGAGAGAGAGAGAGAGAGAGAGAGAGAGAGAGAGAGAGAGAGAGAGAGAGAGAGAGAGAGAGAGAGAGAGAGAGAGAGAGAGAGAGAGAGAGAGAGAGTCAGCACCTTCCGTGACGCTTTCTGACTTTTCTACCCTTCTCTTCCTCATCCTCCACCACCACCACTACCAATACCCGACCTTCCCATATTTTTTATCAGTCTTTTTCTGGAGCGGTGAGTGTGTCGATGCCGCGGCGCTCGGGCCATAAAACAGGCACAGATTTAAACTCACTCCCCTGCAAGCCTTGCTCTTCCCTGGCAGCAGGAAAAGTGGCGTCCCTGAGGCGGCCTTGCACGAAACCAACGACCGTCTATTGATTCCTGTCATTAATTCATTTAAAGGTTACCTAAGCTCACCTTTGGCTCACCCTTGGCTCACCTTGGCTCACCTTTGGCTCACGTTTGGCTCACTCACTCTTACCTCACCTTTGGCTCACTCTCGGCTCCTTCTTGGCTTACTTTTGCCTCACCTTGGCTCACTCCTAGCTCACTCTTGGCTTACCTTGGCTCACCTTTGGCTCACTCTTGGCTCACCCTTGTCTCATTTTGGCTCATCCTTGGCCCACCTTAGTCTCACTCTTAGCTCACTCTTGGCTCACTCTTGCCTCACCCTTTGGCTCACCCTTGGATCACCTTTGTCTCATTTTGGCTCACCTTTGGCCACCTTTGACTTACTCACTCCCTCTTGACTCAACCTTGAAACACCCTTAGCTCACTCTTGGTTCACCTTTGACTCATTCTTAACTCACTTGGCTCACTCTTGGTTCACCTTTGACTCATTCTTAGCTCACTTTTGGCTCACCTGGCAGTTATCGAGACTCAGAGATCCTCCATGGGGCTTTTTTGGCGTCATTCCATACAGGAGGAGGAGGAGGAGGAGGTACTGTCTGTCTGGCTGGCTGTCTTTTTGTCTGTCTGTCTGTATGTGTGTTTGTGTGTGTGTGTCTGTCATCTTTTTCAGCTTTCTTTGGGCGTAAGAGCTGGAAAGTAGAGGGAGTGAGAAGGAAGGAAGGAAGGAAGGAAGGGTGATGATAAGAAGTAGAGGGAGAAGAGATGGTCTGTCCTCTTTTTTTTCCTTCTTTCGTTGGGTATAGGAGGGAAAAGGGAAAAAAATATATAAGGAGAGAGGAAAAGGTAGTGCCGTTTCTCATTCATTCTTTCTTTCGGGGGATATAGAAGAAGGGGAGAAAGAGGATAAGGAGGAAGGGTGATAATAAGGAAAAGAGAAAGATAAATACTGTCTGTTTCTCTTGTAAGGTAAGGAAGATGAAGAGAAGGAGGAGACAGAGGAGACGAAGAAATGCGAGATGATTTTAGAAGAAGGAAAAGAGAATTGCTGAGGAAAGCAGAGATATTAAGTACTGTCTTTTCTCGATGAGGAGAGGGAGGAAGAGGAGGCTGAAGGAAATGAGAAAAGGAGGAAAAATTATAAAGGATGAGAGAAAAGGTACTGTCATATTTCTTTTCTTTTTTTGGACTGAAGGAAGAAGCATGAGGGAAAGGAGCAGGAGAAGAGGGATGACTAGAATTGTCAAGAGGTGTAAATAGAATGATATAGAGAGGAGTGAATCTGTAGGAGTACAAGAATATATGAAGACAAACTGACAGGCACGCAAAGAGACAAGTATTACAGCATTATCGACACTGGCAGCCACGATCTCACATAGATTTTCTCGTCTTAATTCCCAAAGTACCCTCACTAGTGCCACCACCACCACTAATACCACCACCACCACCACCATCTTCACATCACTCATGACTTTCTCCACCTCATGACTGGCACACTCACTGCTCACCACACACACACACACACACACACACACACACACACACACACACACACACACACACACACACACACACACACACGCACGCACACACACACCACACTCCCATCACGTTTTCTGTAACTACATTAAGGAACCAGATTGCAATGTCCGTCCATCGTGTTTGTGAGTAATTAGGGACGTGTTTCCAGCCTAGGCGAGGACTGGAAGGAATGCCAGATGGACGTGTAAATTAGCGGAGTTGAGAAATTAATGGGCAGAGAGAGAGAGAGAGAGAGAGAGAGAGAGAGAGAGAGAGAGAGAGAGAGAGAGAGAGAGAGAGAGAGAGAGAGAGAGAGAGAGAGAGAGAGAGAGAGAGAGTGTGTGTGTGTGTGTGTGTGTGTGTGTGTGTGTGTGTGTGTGTGTGTGTGTGTTTGTGTGTGCCATGCGAAGTGCATCTGACTGAGTTGTTATTGCTGTTATTTTTCTTATTATTTTTCTTTCTCCTCCTCTTCCTCCTCCTTCTCCTCCGCGTGCCAGCTGTTCAGGGAAACTTCCTCATGAGCGTTTGTTGCCAAGTCTCCGCTATTTACCGAGTGCAAACGAATGTCGGTGCCTCGACTGGACACACGCTCGGCGGCAGAACTGTGGGCGGTCACGGAGGAGGAGGAGATGGCGGAAAAGGAAGAGAAGGAGAAGGACAAGGAATACGAGTGTGGATGTCCTACCGACGCACGCCAGCAGGAATGGTTTAAACTCACGGCAGAGTAAAGACAGAAAGTAAGAAAAAAAATGTTTGAAGTCACAGCTGAAGGGGATAAATGTCGAAGATCAGTGCAGAAGACTAAAAAATGAGAGATGAAAAGTTGTTTAACCTGGAAGTGAAAAAGAGAGACCAGATTGCTTGAGTTCACGATGAGAGAGAGAGAGAGAGAGAGAGAGAGAGAGAGAGAGAGAGAGAGAGAGAGAGAGAGAGAGAGAGAGAGAGAGAGAGAGAGAGAGAGAGAGAGAGAGAGAGATTTAAAAAGACGGAAAAGAGGAAAATTAGAGGCTGAGATCAAAGCAGAGAAAAATAAATAGTCCAGAATTCACAAGAAGGGACAAAATAGTTTAATCTCAAGCCAGTGGCGAAAATAAACGGCTCAAGTTTCACGCCAACAGAGAAGACGTGCCGGCGAACTCACTGGCAAAGACAAACTGCTTCACAGAGAGTCGAAAACTAAAATTAATTGTTAATCTCAGGGCCAAGATGTTTTCCCCTCACTTGGTGGAAGGAAAAGAAGATCCCCTTGCGTGTATTCGTACAAAGAAAGTGGGAATTCGTTATACTAGATGAAATAATTGAATGAATAGTTCGTTCTGCGAGAGAAAATACTTGAATGAGGTTGAACTGAAGCAAAGGAGAGAATATACGTAACTCCAGGAAAAGTCTGTCAGAAGCACGAGAAGTTCAGGAAGTGGTGATGAGTCCAGGGAAAGGAGAGGAAAGAAAGTGCTAAGCTTAAAATAATAATAACGACATGAAAGATAAAGGAACAGAGGACGTAAGAGGCAATTGATAACAGGAAGACAGAAAGAAAGTAAATTGCTAAAGTTTCACCAAAGGAAGAAAAAGAAGAAGGAAATGACAAAGAAAAGTTCGTGGAAAAGAAAGGGATCGTAAAATTCAAAAAGTGAGAATTCGGGAGTTAAAGAATAAAGAAAAATTATGAGTATGTAGCAGAGAGAGAGAGAGAGAGAGAGAGAGAGAGAGAGAGAGAGAGAGAGAGAGAGAGAGAAAACATGGAGATATCCCTCGTGTGGTGACCTTTTCATTGTCCCCGCCTGGAGCACCTGACATCCGGGCCGGTGACTGGTGGAGGCGCGGTGACGCAGGCGTGACGTCACCACCCCTGCATTCCTGGCACGCTTCACTGCATACTGGGGGCGCCCTACTGAGTGACTGGCTGCTCTTCACTTGACCTGTATTTAACTCGTTCACCTGTCTACCTGTTTTATTCTGCTATTTTTTTTTACCTGTCTAACTATCTCTCTATCTGCCTAACTACCTAATTACTTATCTACCTGTCTGGCTGTTTATCTCTTTAACTAATCATCTGTCTCATTGCTTATCTAACTATCTACCTAATTACGTGTTTACTCTCCTATCTACCTATATGTCAATCTTATCAAAAAACCTAGTTACGTATTTACTTACCTACTCTCTCTCTCTCTCTCTCTCTCTCTCTCTCTCTCTCTCTCTCTCTCTCTCTCTCTCTCTCTCTCTCTCTCTCTCTCTCTCTCTCTCTCTCTCTCTCTCTCTCTCTCTCCACCAATACATCCCCTTCCTCAAACACACTTCCTCCCTTCTTGTCCTCATTCTTTCATTCCCTCACCCCTTTCCAGCCCCCTCAACGTTTCATTCCAGCCCTGTTCCTTATCCCCCTCATCCCCCACCACCCCCACTGAGACTCGTGATTGCCTGTGGTGGTGACAAATGACGATCGTAGGAGGCAGACTCCCAGGTCATGCGATTCTGAGGTCGATATCACCCTGAGTCTCTCTTTGCAGCTCCCGCCCACCTCGCCTCGTCATTGTTCCTTCTTGTCTCATGTCACGGGACTGTCGCCTTCTGTCCGCTGCTCTGACTCCCCATCGCGTTATCTGTTGTTGTTGTTTGTGATGTTGTTAGTGTTGGTGTTTGTCATGGCTGTTTTAATTTGTTTTGTTTTGTTTTGTTTTGTAGGCGTTATAGGTCGTGGTGGTGGTGGTGGTGGTGGTGATGGTGTTTTTGTGGGTTTCTATAAATGCTGGTGTGTTTTGGTGCTGTTGTTGTTATTATTTGTTACTGTTTTTGTTGTTATCTTTGTTTTCAATACTACTACTACTACTACTACTACTACTAGTACCACCACCACCACCACCACCACCACCGTCGCCACTACTAACTACAGTCTACGTATCTCTCACTCCCGATTTCCCAATTAACCTTTTTGGGTGAATATCAGACCAACGACCTCCTCTCTCTCTCTCTCTCTCTCTCTCTCTCTCTCTCTCTCTCTCTCTCTCTCTCTCTCTCTCTCTCTCTCTCTCTCTCTCTCTCTCTCTCTCTCAAAAAAGAAAAAAAAACTACTCTCGTTATTGTCTCCGGGATAAAATTCAGAACATACTAGATTAGAATTTTTGGGAACGACCTATTTGCATATGAAACTTGATAAGATTCAAAAACGTGCTCAAGAACCAGGGCAGGCAGTCTCCTCAGAGCAGACAGGCAGAGAGACAGACAGGTCAGCATACATACATACAGACAAACAGACAGAGAGTAAGACAGACAGATGGACAGGTGAGCATACAGGTAAAAAAAAAAATCAGACAGGCGAACAGACAGCAAACACTGATAGACCAAGAGATGGCAGAGAAATAGATGACGGATAGACAGGTGAACGACAGATAGACATTTAGACATACAGACAAATAACAGACACCCAGGCTAATAGGCAGAAAAGTACAGACAGACAGATATAGACAGAAGACAGGAGACAGATACTATCCAGACAGGTAGAGCGGTATGAAATGTAACATGGGTTCTTTATTCATGTACTAAAGTATCTTCTCTTATTATTCCTTTCCTTCCTTTCTATCTTGGTTCATATTTGCATCTCATTATATTTTTTCCCTTATCAATATTCTATCAGTATTTTATCTTCTATGCAATTTCTATATATATCTTTTTCTGATACTCTTTTTTTCTTGTTTGCATAGTTATCTACATCTTTTGTTTTATGTATGCATTTATAATCACGGTTTTCTTTTTTTTTTTTTTTTTTAATCTTTTTGTCCATCGTTTTTGTTTTCTTTGCCTTCATTTCGTTGCGTCGTAAACATCACTCGCTATCTCGTCACCGCCGCCTTGCCATCATTATTTTTCATCAGCGTCATCATTGTCCTTCTCTCCCCCACCCCCCTTTTTTTTTTTACATTTTTTTTTTTTTACTTCTCGACTGCACCTTTCCTGCTTCCTTCTGCCTTTCCCCCTCATTCCTACTTCCCGTCTTCCCCTCCCACTGGTTCCGTCACCCTTCCCCAGCATCAACCTGTCTCCTCCCTTCTCTCTTCTTCTTCCTTTCGTCTCCCTGACCGTTTTCCTCCCTTATTTTCATCGTCATTTTTACCTGAAATCTAATTAGTTGGGATGTTTATTGTTTCTTGTATTACGTAACACACACACACACACACACACACACACACACACACACACACACACACACACACACACACACACACACACACACACACACACACACACACACTTTACACCTCCTTCGCAACACTTCCATATCTGTCGAGACATCTGCCTTCCCCTCCCCTCCCCTCACCCACATCACACCTGTTTCCATTTCCCCTCACCTCTGTTTACCCTCAGCGTCAAGGGCGGTCCCTCTGTTGACGTTAGACCCTCCCCTACCCCCCGTACCTTCTCCTCCCCTCCCCTCTCTTCTTCACCTCATTCCTTCCCCTCTCCTTCTCTCTTCTCTTACTCTCAGTCCTTTTTTTCTCTCTCTCTCTTGATGGTGATGTTGGGGTCTGGTAATGATCTTGATGACTTATGGTGGTGAAGTAATAGTGATGGTGAAAGGTAGTGAGAGTACTGTGATTGATGGTGACTGTCTAGAGGTGTTGACATCTGTGACTTATGGTGTAATGATGGTGATGAATGATGGTGGTGGTGGTGGTGGTGGTGGTCGTGGTCGTGGTGAAGACAATCAGGATAACAGTCTTACATAACAAAACGTGAATAGAGAAAAAGAAAACTAGGGAGAGAGAGAAAAAAAAATCACTGGAAAAAATATTGCCGTGTTTTTCCCCCCGACAAAAATAAAGGAAAAATATTCTTAGAAAATTCAAAAGAAACTTAAACTTAACCTAATACCGAAAGAAAACGGAAAGAACAACTTGTATTCCTGACCTTAACTTAGCAAATATAACTTCCCCCCATAAAAAGAAAGATATTGACCCAAGAAGAAAAAAAAAGTAGTAAAAAAAAAAAATGTCAGCGTCACCTTTTCCTGATGTCCTACGTCTTCTTCTATTGGGGAAATATGGGAAAAAGTTCTATGATCATTATAATTAATTGGTCCACTGCCCGCCTCCTTCCTTTAATGTAATTAGCTGTGGTGGTAGTGGTGGTGGTGATAGTAGTAGTAGTAGTAGTAGTAGTAGTAGTAGTAAACCACCACCACCACTACTACTACTACTACTACTACTACTACTACTACTAACACCACCACTGTTTCTACTATTACTGCTACTGCTACTACTTCTACTACTACTACTACTACTACTACTACTACTACTACTACTACTACTACTACTACTACTACTACTACTACTATTACCACCACCACCACCACCACCACTACTTAAAAAAAATTACAACGATAACAACAACAACTACATCTACTACAATATTACTTCTACCACCACCACCACCACCACCACCACCACCACACCACCAACACAAACAACAATAACAAACTCGTCCCGTCAAAACACGAAAGACTGCACCACATCCCAACCATCGCCCAACACTTGCTGTGTTGGGTGGCGGCGGCGGCTCATCTTGTTTTATTTTTACCCACATGCCGAGACGAGAGGTGCCAGATGAGTAGGAGGAAAATAAGCAGGAGTTAGGGGAACTAGAGGTACAAGGGAGAATGCTGTGAGGTTTGCAGGAGAGGAGGGAAAAATTTAGGGTGAGGCAGAGGTCCGATGTGTTATGGAAGTATGGAATAGATAAGAGATAGGAGATAAAGAACTAGATTTAAACGATAGAAGCATAAGTAGTAGGGGAGTAAGCATATCAGAGGTAGGAGGGGAGGGTAGCGTGTATATATATGAGTGGGAAAATATAGGAGAGTATAATGAAGGTAGGGAACAAGGAGATGAAGGGTTAAATGGAGCAATAGAATTAGGAAACAGTAGTGTGGTGTTGTATTCAGGGTAGGAGTTGCGGTGATGGGGTGTGTGTGTACGTATATCCTGTTTCCTCTTCTTTTCAGTCTATTTTCTCCTCTCATCTTATCTTCCTCGCCTTTAACTTCCTCGTCTTTTTCTGGCTTTTCTTTCCAACTCGTTTCCAGAAGTCTGATTTTTTTCTTTTCTAATTTTTCCTCTCTCATTCGTTACTGCTTTTCCCTTCACATCCCAGCCATTTCCTCTCGTCCTCTCTTTTGGTCTCCTCCTCCTCCTCCTCCTCCTCCTCCTCCTCCTCCTCCTCTTCCTTCCCATCCAATTATCCTCTCATCCTTTCCTTTTCTATTCCACATCCCTCGCCGCCTCTCCTCTGCTGCACCCACTTAAATATTCCTTGCCATCTTGTCACTCGTAATTAAATCGCTTTTGTATCCATGTATCTTTACTCTCTCTCTCTCTCTCTCTCTCTCTCTCTCTCTCTCTCTCTCTCTCTCTCTCTCTCTCTCTCTCTCTCTCTCTCTCTCTCTCTCTCTCTCTCTCTCTCTCTCTCTCTCTCTCTCTCTCTCTCTCTCTCTCTTGTAAATGCAGTGCCAAGTCACCCGTAAATTTATCAAACTTTTCTTTATATTTCCCAAACATTTTGTCTGTCTGTCTGTTTGTCTGTCTGTCTGCCTATCTGTTTATCAGTCTGTTTGTCTGTCTGTCTGTCTCTATCTCTCAATCTCATCCAGCACTTACCTGTATTGTTGATTGTGCCAGGTAGTCTCTCTCTCTCTCTCTCTCTCTCTCTCTCTCTCTCTCTCTCTCTCTCTCTCTCTCTCTCTCTCTCTCTCTCTCTCTCTCTCTCTCTCTCTCTCTCTCTCTCTCTCTCTCTCGTCTCGCCGCCGCACACCTGTGGAAGAAGAAATGGATGGTGTTAATTTTGTCACCTGGGAGTCGGAGCGGCAGATAAAAGACACGTCATTATTGTGGTGCCGCGGCCTCGTTCCGTGAACACAAGGGGATGAATGGCCCGCGGCGAGACTCAGAGGGAGCTGCGACACTGGCGGCTTTGTGTACCTCCCGTGTGTCCTGGTGTGTGTGTGTGTGTGTGTGTGTGTGTGTGTGTGTGTGTGTGTGTGTGTGTGTGTGTGTGTGTGTGTGTGTGTGTGAAACTAATATCTTTTGGGAAGAAAACGCAAAAAATATCATTAATTTCAAAAAAAAATATATATATATCAAAATCAGATCAAGTTTTTAGACACAAGGGTAGAAATAGTAGTACCTTTGTAAAACACTTAAAAAAAAATACCTTAAGAATAAAAACCACAAAACTTCAGAAACTCACCTAATCCTCTTAAAAAAAAAAAAAAAAAAACACTTGAAACATTTCTTTGATTAGAAAAATCATTCAACCCATGCATTTTTCCTTCCCCCTTTCTTCCTTCGTTTCGTCCATCGCCACAAAGACTGGAGCGGCTCTTATGTACCTGACGAGCCTCTCAATTGGCCTCGTTCAGATGATAACAAGCAACAGCCTCTCACCCCCACCGCGACTGGACTGAGAGGGGAAGAGAGCAGGGAATGGGGGCTCTCTTAACAAGGCCTTGCTAGTGGGTGATGGTGGCGTTGCTGGTGGTGGTGGTAGTGGTGGTGGTGTCCATCTGTGACGTAACAGTTTCGCTCAGCTCTTCATCACGGTTTGACAGGCTGCGTAATGGAGGACGGGAAGGAAGGTAAGTGGGGAGGAAAGAGGGAGGAAAGGAGGGAAGAGCTGGATGGATGGAAAGGTTGATGGAGGAAAAATGAGTGTGGTGTCGGTGATGGTAGTGGTGGTGGTGGTGGTGGTGGTGGTGGGAAAGGAGGAGTAGGAGTCAGAGGAGGAGAAACTTGAAGAAAAATAAAATGGGGAAATTTCAGAAAGCAAAGAATAAGAAGAGTAAAAGCAATGAGGAATTAGAAAAAAAAAGCAAAGAGCAAACAAAAAAAACAAGAAACAAGACAGAAGAAAGAAAAAAAGAGGGAAAAAGAAAAAAAATCAGAGCCAGAAAAAGAAGCAGAAGGCAAAGAAAAAAAAAACACCTGTCCTTCTGTCAGTCAAAAAACCTCCCATCACCAACCACCCAATATTCCCACCAGCTGCATTCCCTTCCACCTGAAAACTCCTCCCTCCCTACCCCCTATCCTTCCTCCAATCAACAACATTACCTGTCCCCCTCTTCCTTCTCCTCCCCGTTACCAGCGTCTCTTCCCTTCGCACCTGCCTCCTTCCCGGAAACACTTCACTGCCAAGATGCTAAAACATGACCTTCAGGTGAGCACAGGTAAATGAGGATGATACACAAGGAAAGCAGAGGAAGATAGATAAAGTGAAGGTAAAGTGAAGTTAAAAGGACTTAATGTAAGGAGATGGAAGGGAGTAAGTGAGGAAAATTGAAGGAAAATGGACGCATAAAAAAAGGAAAAGACTGGGAAAGGACGTAAAGGTGTGTGAGAGAGAAAGGGAGAGAAAGGGAAGGAAGAGAAGGGAAGGTGTAGTGAGGAGAAAATAAGGATAGGGAAGATATGAGAAACGAAGGAAGGGAAAGATAAAAGTAGGAAAGTAAAGTGAGGGAAAGAAAGAGAAAGGTAAAGAAACGAAGGGAAGGAAGGGGAAGTAATGGGAACAGCAAAGGGGAAATGAGAAAGGAAGAGGAGGAAGAGAGGGGAGGGAAAAAGGGAAAGTGAGAGGAAAAGAGGTATTAAAGTAGCAGGAAGGAAAGGATAACGAGGGAAAGAAAGGAAAAAGGGGAAAAGAAGAAAAGGAAAAAGGAAGACAAGTAAAGAAGAGGCTGGAGAAGAAAGAGGAAAAAGAATAAAAGAAGAAGTAAAGGAGAGACGGGAGAAGAAAGAGGAAAAAGAAGAACCTTGGATAACTTTTCATGTCCTTTTATGTGTCTGGGAGGAGGAAGGAGAGAAGGAGAGTGAGGGAAAAAGAAAGGAAGGAAAATGAAAAAAAAAGAATAAGAAGAAAGAACGAGAAGAAAAGGGAAGAAGAAGAAGAGTCCTAGATAACTTTTCACGTCCTCTTTTATGATTCTTGGAAGGTGTTCAAATTTACCCTCCTGTCATGCCCTTGTTTTGTGAAGCCTCGATGCTCGTCTCAGAATTTTTCCACCATTTCTTTCCTCGAGGTTATTACTTCCATACAGAGTGACATATACACCTGATTTATATTCCCCCGCCATTAGTGTCAGTTAATGTACCTGCGTGTGTTGAATTTATTACCCTTTCATTCATATTTTGGGGTTTATTTAAAGGTTGGATTTTCTTTTTCTTTTATTTTCTTTTGAGTTTACGTCGCTTTACTTGTTTACTTGTTTTCTTTTTTGTGTGTGCATTTGGTTCATGATTCATTTTCTGTTCATCTTCCGCCTGCGTCTCACAAACCACGTGTCAGATTTCAAGTACATTCACGTTCCCCGCGTCTTGAAAGAATAGTTTATCATGAAGTATTAAGCTTTATGGATGGTTCATTTGAGTTCACACTAAGTTTATGTTGACGCATTAACAGGGATACTGCTAGTCTAACATTTGTTTCACTATTTGATGTGTAAATTAAACTAGATTGCTCTCTCATCAGCATTATTTTCAAAGGTCAAGGGGATTATTAATAAAATTCCCATAATATTTGTTTATTTCACTGATGGTACAGGATCTTTGTTAAACTATCACCGGAATCATGAAAACGACCTTGAAAACTCAATTACCTTCACTACAGCCTGTTAAATAAGTGAAAATGCTCTTGAAAACCTTAATTCCTTCCCCTAGAACCTGTTGAAAAGTGAAAAATGCTCTTGAGAACCTCCATTCCTTCCACTAGAACCTGTTGTAAAGTGAAAATGCTCTTGAAAACCTTAATCATTTCCCCACACAGCATCTTAGAAAAAGGTAGACAAGTGAAGACGCTCTTGAAAACCTCCATTACTTCCACCACAGACTGTTGAAATACTCGAGATAAGACGATACGATTACGAATACCTCCCTGTAGAATATGATGACACTACACCTCACTATTCAGTCCCTGCCTAGTGTAAATTTACCGACACCTTGAGACTGGGATGCATTAAGATAAGAGAGAGAGAGAGAGAGAGAGAGAGAGAGAGAGAGAGAGAGAGAGAGAGAGAGAGAGAGAGAGAGAGAGAGAGAGAGAGAGAGAGAGAGAGACATATCACACAGCCATCCACAAAAGTCCTTGCAAGAAAGAAAAGAAAGAGAGAAAGAAGAATAATTGGTTTGTCAGTGGCGGCGTTTGAAGTGGTCATGTTGGTCGTGAACGAAGGGACGTGTTCCTCCTCCTCCTCCTCCTCCTCCTCCTCCTCCTCCTCCTCCTCCTCCTCCTCCTCCTCCTCCTCCTCCTCCTCCTTCTTGTCCTCCTCCTCCTCCTCCTCCTCCTCCTTTTCCTCGTTTTCGTCCTCGCAAGGGTCAGCTCGTCCATGCAAAGGCCAGAGGCGTCTTTTGTCGTTCTCTGCCATAATAATGCTTTGTAATTACTGTGGTGGTGGTGGTGGTGGTGGTGGTAGTGATTTTCCTCATCATTTTACTTGCGTCCGTTGTTGGTCGATGTTCTAATTCTCTCTCTCTCTCTCTCTCTCTCTCTCTCTCTCTCTCTCTCTCTCTCTCTCTCTCTCTCTCTCTCTCTCTCTCTCTCTCTCTCTCGGCTGGGTTTTATTTTTCTCCCATTTTTCTTTTCTTCGATATTTTTTTTTCTGGCAGGTGGAAGTTTGATGGCCCTATTTCCTTTTTTTTTTTTTATTGGTCTGTTTCTGGTTCTTGTGTGTGTGTGTGTGTGTGTGTGTGGGTTTCTGAATTATGTCCATTCTTTTGGCTGTCAAATATGCCACTCCAAACACACACACACACACACACACACACACACACACACACACACACACACACACGCAAATTACGCGCCACTTGTGAGCGGAGAGAGAGAAAGTCATGCTGTTATTTTCTTTACTTTTACGCAATTATGTATCCAAGTTTGGAAATGAAAATAGCTCATAATTGCCAGTCATTATTTTGTCCGCGCCTCACTCTCCTGTCTTGTGTTCCTCTACCTTGCTTTAATTCCCTTTAATTCTCCGCCTCCTCCTCCTCCTCCTCCTCCTCCTCCTCCTCCTTCTCCTCCTTTCTCCATCCTTCCTTCTCTTTACGTTTGTCCTCCCTCCCTCTCTCCTTCCCTCCCTCGTTCTTTCCCCTCACAGTCAGTCTGATGGGCCCTCAAGTTGAGTCTTAAGTGAGATAATCCTTTTCCTCTCTCTCTTTTCTCTCCCTCTTCGTTCTCTCTGTCTCTTTCTCTTGCCACGTATTTGGTGTTTCCTTTTATTTACTTTCGTGTGTCTATCCCTTTCTCATTTTCATGGTTTTCCGTTTTTTTTTTCTCTCTTTTCTTTCGTTTATTCTCTTTATCTTCCTTCCTTCCTTTTATCGTTTTTTTTTGTTTCGTTCGTTCTTTCATTCATTCATTTATTCATTTTTCCTTTTTTTCTATCTTTCTTAGCTTTGTTCCCTCCTTCCTGTCTTCTCCCTTCCCCTTTTTTCCCTTCCTTCGCTCCCTGCCTCCCTTCTTCCAGCTTTCCTCCCTCCTTCCTTCATTCCTTCCTTCCTTCCTTCCCTGCCCCCCCCATTGACCATCAACACCCCCCTCCGAACTCTTATCACCTCATTGACAGTTGCACCTCACTGCTTACCTGTGAGTGACGTCATTCTCTTTCTTTCTCTCTCTCTCTCTCTCTCTCTCTCTCTCTCTCTCTCTCTCTCTCTCTCTCTCTCTCTCTCTCTCTCTCTCTCTCTCTCTCGTGTTTCTTCTCATTTGAATTTTTACGTGAAAAACTTTATTTACTTCCTGAATTTAAATAGTGTAGTTTTTCCTCCTTTTTCATTCTTTTTTTTTTATTTTTCCTTCCCATGTTCCTTTCCTTTATCCTTGCCTTCCTTACTCCTTCTTTATTCCTTCTTTCTCTATCCCATGTTCTTTCTCTTATCCTTCCCCACTGCATTTGGCCTTTTTCTTCTCTCGCTGTTTTCCTTATTCACTTTCTAAGTCTCCCTCATGTTTCTCTTCTCCCTTCCTCTCTCCCTTACGCCTTCCTTCCTTCCGTCCTTCCTTTCTCTCAGCTTCCTCTCTCCCCTCTCTCTATCTCCCTCATTTTTCTACTTACATGAATATACTTTTGTTTTCCTGTGTATGTGTGTGTGTGTGTGTGTGTGTGTGTGTGTGTGTGTGTGTGTGTGTGTGTGTGTGTGTGTGCTCAGCGGAGCAATTGAGCAGGTCTCTTTTGTAGGCACGAGTACAACAGCAGCCGGATATTTTCGTCCTCTGAGTTGAGCACACTTACTGAGACTAACTGTTTGCTTTTCTTAGCACACAAGCGAGACGAGGAAAGGACGAGTGTTACTTTCCACCACCTCTCTCTCTCTTTTTTTCTTCTATTTTTATTGTCTCTGTTTATCTCTCATTCTTTTCCTGCATATTCGTATTGTATGTATTTTCTCTCTCTCTCTCTCTCTCTCTCTCTCTCTCTCTCTCTCTCTCTCTCTCTCTCTCTCTCTCTCTCTCTCTCTCTCTCTCTCATTCACTTTTACAGCCCACACTGCACTTTAAAACTTGCTCACTTCTCCTCACATTCCTTTAAGCGGCTCCTCGTCTTCCTATATGCCTTCTTTCCTTCTTACTGCGAGGAGTGGTGTGGAGTTCAATACCTCGCTTTCCGTCCGATCAGCGAGGTTAAGCAACGGGGGGTTTGGTTAGTGCTTGGATGGGTGACCTCTCCACTACCCTGCCTTCTGTCCCGCCAGCCTGCATCACTTTACCATATTCAGAAACACATCTGCGACGCATCTCCACTACATTCAAAGGGCTCTAGTTGAAGTTACGTTTTTTTTTTTTTTTATAGGGTGTTTTTATAGTTCTCGTGACAGATTGACAGAATTTCTACATTACTAACAGGAGAAACACCCTTGAGAACTCGGCTAATCGTCTCTGCGGCAGCTGGAAATAGTCGTGGTGAGAGAGCAAAGCGTTTTTGATTAATGCCCTGTTTATGTTCTTTCCCTCTTACTGTATCTTGTGTCCGCCCCTATCCCGCCGTCTGTCCCGCCGACCTACATCACTGTCCGAAGGCTTCCCAAGGCCCCTGGATGTACTGACAGGGATAGATAGCGAGGAGGATTGGGTAATACTAGCGAGGTGGCGTGTGTGTGTGTGTGTGTGTGTGTGTGTGTGTGTGTGTGTGTGTGTGTGTGTGTGTGTAGGGGGGAGGCAGTATACCGGTTATTTTTTCCGTATAGAAGTATATAGATTTCTGGTGATCAATACAGATTGCCTCTCCTCTCTCCCTCTCGCTCTATCCCTCCTGTTCACTCACTCACAGCCAACCACGCCTCCCAAAGCAGTGTTCAGAGAGAGAGAGAGAGAGAGAGAGAGAGAGAGAGAGAGAGAGAGAGAGAGAGAGATAATGTGGCTGATGTATTATGGAGTACGTGGAACTGTTGTCGAAATTAACAGTGCAAATCCAGACGAGGAGGAGGAGGAGGAGGAGGAGGAGGAGGAGGAGGAGGAGGAGGAGGAGGAGGAGGAGGAAATGGAAGAGGAGGAATAGGAAACACAAGAACAAGAAGACATAAACAAAAACGGAAGAAAACAAATAAGAGAGAGAGAGAGAGAGAGAGAGAGAGAGAGAGAGAGAGAGAGAGAGAGAGAGAGAGAGAGAGAGAGAGAGAGAGAGAGAGAGAGAGAGAGTAAAGCAGGAGATAAGATAAGGAAGATGACAACCAGGAGAAGAGGAACGGGACGGAAAGGAAAGGAGATAGGAAGGGAAGCGAATCACTAGATGAAATGAACAGCAGGGGAGAGAATAGGAAGGATGAAGGATAGCAAGGATGTCCGGGAGAAGAGGAAGAGGACGGGGAGGACGAGGACGAGGCGGGCAGGAGTTAATATATATTATAATGTGGGCAGACTGCGAAGGGGCGGGAATCCAATCACACCAGCGCGGGGGAGATTAATTTGGCTGGGTTGTGCGGGAGCGGTGGCTTCCATAGGCCTCCTGCCCGAGCCTCAATCTGTCAGTGGAGAGAGGAGGGGGGAGGAGCGCCACTTTATAGGGAATGATGGTGGTGTGTTGATAATTATGTCGCACTAACGAGTAAAGAGGTGTTTGGTTCTTTTCTTCTCTGTTATCTACTTTATCTACTTTCTTTCCTCCTTCCTTCTCTTTTCTCCTTTCTCATTTCATTCATCCATCATTCCTTTTTTCCTTTCTCCCTATTCATTTTTTGTTCTCTTAAATGGTGCTCCTTACGTGAACAGAAGCAATTATTCACCCACAATGAAACTCAAGGCACTGAAATATTTGAACAACTCTATCAATCCTGTCATTTGTATCTTTGGAAGTTATACCAAAACACTTTCACCACGCTGTTATATTAAACATTATCAGCAACTACAGACAGAATAAGGATTAATAGATACGTTTCTTTCTGCATTTTTTCTCTCTCCAACCACCAGAAGTATTATTAGAACAGTGAGTTTCGTACAGTAACATCAAAGAAATTCGGAGCTCATGCATATTTATTCCCGTGAACTTTGACTGAATGGTGGGATTAAAAATTTAGAACGATATACTTTTTGTTGGGTTCCTCTGAGCGGCGTTAATTAAAGCGCGTCTGTGCTCTGTAATTTGATCTTACAGGAGAGGAGAGAAGAATGGGGCGCCGGGAATAGATCTTAGATATCGCATTATGTGTGTGTGTGTGTGTGTGTGTGTGTGTGTGTGTGTGTGTGTGTGTGTGTGTGTGTGTGTGTGTGCATAGTTTTATTTTTTTTATGACTATTCGTGCGTTTGGAAAATATTGGATTATGAATATCCCACATACTTAAATATTTTGAACGTTTTATTGCATTTTACTTGTTTGCCTTTTATATATCTCATTTGTATTTTGTGAACAATAAACTTACTACTTACTGTGTACATTAAACACACACACACACACACACACACACACACACACACACACAAAGAGAGAGAGAGAGAGAGAGAGAGAGAGAGAGAGAGAGAGAGAGAGAGAGAGAGAGAGAGAGAGAGAGCAGTGGTGATACGCAGGCTAGAGTAGGAACAGCATCGTTGGCGTGGCATAGTA
>NC_087158.1:27342039-27344539 GCF_035594125.1 Scylla paramamosain | reverse complement strand
ATATGCAGAGTTTGTCGCCAAAAAAAAAAAAAAAACAGTATTCCATTAAAATTTCACTAAGCCTTTAATAAAATAAACGAAAATGAATCATAACGTGACTGATCCAGGAATGAATATTTGATGCATTTCCTGCCTGCCCGACCTCTTCCATACATTTCCTCATTTTTCTTTCAGACTAACTTTTCTATCATTATCTAATTTCCTTCTTCCCCCTTTTTCTCTCTTTCCTCTTACTCCCCACGTCTTCCCGCGTCCAAGTAAACGGGATTCTATTTATTCTCCCACATACCCGTACGTTGTCTCTCGTTCCTGTGTTTCATCCCTCGCTTAAAACTCCTCTTTTGTCCTCGCTATTGCCGTCTTCCTCCCACCTGCCTCTCCCTTTATGGCTCCAGTAAAGCAGATGGAGAATGGAATTGCTTTTGTTTCGTCGCTTGCTTTTCTTTCGTAAGCCATAGAGAAAATAGGTTTGTCTTCACTTTGTGCTGTCTTGGTTTTATGTCTAGCTCTGTCTGTCTATCTGTTTGAATGTATGTCTATGCCTTTTTTTTCTATCTGTCTGTCTGCCTGTCTCACTTTGCGATTCTGTCTATCCATCTGTGTTAGTTAAATAGTCAATTTGTTAGTTATTTAGTTGACTAGCTTGTTAGTGCGTGAGGGAGAGGAAGACATCAGTAGCAGAGAGAGAGAGAGAGAGAGAGAGAGAGAGAGAAGCGTGGTGATTCGTCATGAGTAATGTTTGCTATGAGAGAACCAGGAATCGCCAAGACAAATAAGCATAGTAACTCGGGAAGGCGCGAATGCGGATGAGTGAGGGAGTGTTTGAAGAGGAGAAAGAGAGAGAGAGAGAGAGAGAGAGAGAGAGAGAGAGAGAGAGAGAGAGAGAGAGAGAGAGAGAGAGAGAGAGAGAAGTGGAGGCCATGAAAGGTGGAATGAGGTGTTTATGTGGACTGAAACGAGGTGAAAGTTTAGACTGGGTGTTTGTGGAGTGTGAGGATGAGGTGGTTTGGTTGCGTCTGGGTATATGAAGGTGTGTCTGGGTGTGTCTGGATGTGTTTAGGTGTGTTTGCGTGCGTTTGCATGTGTTTGGGTGTGTTTGCATGTGTTTGGGTGTGTTTGCATGTGTCTGGGTGTGTTTGTGTGCGTCTAGGTGTGTTTGGATCCATCTGGGTGTGTTTGGGTGTGTCTGCGTATGTGTGGATGTGTTTGGTTGTGTGTGGGTGTGTCTGCGTGCGTTTGCGTGTTTTTGGTTGCGTCTTGATGTGTCTGTGTGTGTTTGAGTGAGTTTGAATGCGATTGAGTGCATCTGGGTGTGTCTGGGTGTGTGTAGGTGTGTTATGTGGATGTTCTATAGGGAATTAGTTTGTGAGGTGGAAATTGAATAAAAATAAGTGAAGCAGAGTGTAGAATGCGATGAATATTCTAAAGAGAAAAAAATTATTAGGGCATTTTTATGTTGTTTGATTTCATTACATTAGACTGATACGAGAGAGAAACTAATTACATTGAAAGAGAAAAGAAAGATGGTTTGTCTCTCTCTCTCTCTCTCTCTCTCTCTCTCTCTCTCTCTCTCTCTCTCTCTCTCTCTCTCTCTCTCTCTCTCTCTCTCTCGTGAATCCATCAATGCATATTAAAACAGCATCATAATTTCCCCTCTTACCGGAAACTTGGCTCATTACGTGTTTCCTTCCTTCCTTCCTCCCTTCCTCCCATCCTCCCTGACACTCCACACACACACACACACACACACACACACACACACACACACACACACACACACACACACACACACACACACACACACACACACACACACATACACACATCCTCCACCACCACCATACTCACTCCCCAATCGCTGTGTCCTTATGACCCACCACCCTTAGGAACCCCCACAAGTCCCCTTTCCCTTTCCCTCTCCCTCTCCCTCTCTCTCTCCCTACTACCACCACCACCATCACGGTCACTTAAGCCACTAATGGCCCGGGGACTGACTAGCAGATATCAACTCCCTCTGCGTTATCTTGTTCTCTCTCTCTCTCTCTCTCTCTCTCTCTCTCTCTCTCTCTCTCTCTCTCTCTCTCTCTCTCTCTCTCTCTCTCTCTCTCTTAGCGATTATCCTTCCTTCTTCTTATTCTTTGACCTTCGTTTTTTTCCTTTGTTACCTCCTTATTCCTTCATTTATCAGATTCTTCCATCTTTCCTCTCTCTCTCTCTCTCTCTCTCTCTCTCTCTCTCTCTCTCTCTCTCTCTCTCTCTCTCTCTCTCTGTCTCCTTTGTTCTTTTTTTTGTCTACATTAGTCTTCCTTTCTTCTTTCCTTCTATGTCATCTAGCATTTTCTCTCCTTTGATTCTCTCTCTCTCTCTCTCTCTCTCTCTCTCTCTCTCTCTCTCTCTCTCTCTCTCTCTCTCTCTCTCTCTCTCTCTCTCTCTCTCTCTCTCTCTCTCTCTCTCTGGAAGTTTGTGGTTGGCGAAATCGGTTTTGGGAGGAACTATATTT